>NC_056744.1:99118368-99225001 GCF_019279795.1 Protopterus annectens | reverse complement strand
TCTCAAGGGTATGAAGTCTGAAACTCAAATATTTGTCATTATTTTCTAATTTCATTCTTTAATGATTTGCCAGTAATTTGCCAGAAAACCACATTTTTATGAAAAATGGACCAAAAATATGACACAAAAATCTGGACATTCTGTGAAAATCTTTACAGTTGAGAGGTATGTCTAGGGGAGTTTTGGAATGGTGAGCACCAAAGGGAATGCAGAAGGCTACATGTGATCTATGTCTCGATGCTGAAGTTATGTAGGGAAATGATAGGCACCTTTGGGGGATATTTTTTTTTTCTGTGGAATGAGACAAAAGACCAAAAAAAAGCCTATGATTTCTGGAGTATTCATCATATCGGAGAAAACCTCTGCCCCTCTAATAAGATCTACCCTTACATATCTGGCCTATAAAGGAAGGCCATTGATCTGAACATCTCTCTCACACACAAAATAAACATTTATTACCTCTTATCAAAGGAAAAATGGGAGAAGAGTCAGAGGAAAGATGCAGATAGTTGGATATATTCAACCTTTCAACTGTCAGAAAAGCCATGGCAGAAGCAAAAATAAACCTAGCTATAATACACAAGGCCTTCAGCTTAAAAATATTATTCTCTGATAATCTTTAGTCAAGCTTAGACCATGTTTATAACAGAAAATAGCCAATGATTTAAAGTAAAATTCTGCAGTATGCTGTAAACTCATTAGAGTATTAATCATTTTGCTGTTATAATCTAAACCAAAATTTTTCAACCAATAATTCAATTATTTACATTTTGCTAAAATATTATCACAACCCTTATTAGATGTAAAGGCTTTACTGGTATACAACTAGAATAATGCAGCTTCTTAGTAAAACTATCACATATCTTAGGGTCTATAACCTTGGAACTAGCTTAAGACAATATTCTTTTAAATAAAAAAGTATCAGCAGCCACTGCTTAATAAAGTAGGACCAAAACAGAATATAACCACGACTCTCTTACTATAAGGAAAGTGCTAGTGACCTGCTAGACTCATTGCGGTGTATCACTCTAATATCAGAATGTCATGGATTCACAAGGTCATATGGACGTGAATATTTTTATTGAGTTCATTTACATAAAGAAGAATCAGCAAAAACTACAAGAAAAATCTAGCCAAGCTAGAATTTCCACTGTGTGATTCCTTAAACCTCTTGTATTGCAGGCACATGGGATATATGCAAATTACCCCTTAAGGGCATCAGGTGTTTCCGATATATGGCAGTTCTGAATGCCCATGACTTTTTTCTGTTTACATCTGTAATGGACAAATTCAGGCTAATAAAGCCAAACCCCACTAGCTGTGGATATGCATGTTTCAGCCTTCTTATGGCATCATCAGAAAAGCATAAGTGGACTGTTTGGCTAACCTTTAGAAACACAGGGGTGTTGTACCCATCTGATGTCCTTAACCATTAGAGTGTCTTGCAAAATATCCCAACTAACAAAACTAAAACAATGACCTTTTTACTCATTGTTTTAGTTACATACAAAATAATGGTTAAAGACAATGCATTATTTTTTTTTCAAACTGCTTGGATCAAGAAATTCTTTTTCAGAATGGATAGTATAAGTATCTCGTTTGGCACAGATTTGAAAATCCCTACCCTCAGTGAAGATTAACTAATTTAGTACCTAACCTGGTTTAGAGATTTGCAGTAAGATTTATATAACCTTGTAGATGCAGGATCCAGTCCTTCATGTGAAGAATATAAAGATAAATCCATATACATGACTTTCTCAAAATCAGACTAGTTGAATTCAGCCTAGCAAAAGTCAGGGCAGCCTGTATATTGCACACAACACTACACCTTAGATTCATTGTGAGGGAGAGACTGTTTGATACGTACCAAAAATGTATTGTTTCCTCAGAATGAGAGGAAGAAAAGCCCCTGTAAGTTTCTACTCAACAACACGTTTAGTTTTAATACTCTCAGGCATGCATAAGTTCCATAAATAACAAAATGATTAAGTAGACTACATAAGCCTGACTTTAGTTTCACTTTTAGTTCTTCCACAAGTGTCAAAATAAAGCCAGGCTGAAAAAGTGCAATACTGGGCAATATGAAGTACACTAGACAGCTCAAGATAGTACCATAGTAACAGATTCCCCAAAACGAGTTGTGTCAAAGTTAATGAGCTTGGATAGCCACTGTTCCCTTACAGGCAAACTCTGTAGAAATGAAGTGTTTACACATACTTTCCACGTAGAGTTCTTTATAACTCTGAGAAAATATGCATTACTTATAACTAAATCTACATCACCCCTGTAATACTAACATTCAAATAATTTCTGAATAAGTACTAGTACTCATTCTATACTCAGAAAAATATTCAGAGAGAAGGAATTTCGTCTCTTCTAATGAAAAAAAAAAGTCAGACTTCTTTACATTAACTCATATATCATACTCTTATTTTGTCTCACCTTCCTAGTCACCTTGTCCATACCTCTTGTAGCATTGGGATCACCCTTTCTTTATAAAGCCTCCAAAACTGCACAGAGTACTCCATCTAAGAACTAGCTAGTACGGATAAGGGATGTTATCACCATTCTTGGTCTTTTTTACTAATAACCTCCAGGTGCCCTACCTGCACTAGATTGTAGGCCACCATCCCATTTGCATATTCTGCCCTTACAGTGTTATTGCTCAGGTGCAGCACCACCCACCTGAATGGGGCAAAGTGAATCTGCCACCTCCCAGACAAGCACTGCAGTCTGCTTAATAACTATATCATGAAATAAAAGGAACCTCCATTCTGTTAAGGTCTGCATTTAGCCTTATTGTACCAGTCCTCAGACATTGGTGCCATATTCAATGCAAATGAACCACTTAGGTTCATAGATTAGTACTAAGCTAACTGCCCTTGCTAGCCATTTTAAGCCTAGCCAATTATCCCTTGTGAGACTCAAACCTTGCACCTTGTGTTTGTAAGGCAAACACTTTAACCATTAGGCCACCCTCCCACCCACGTTCTTTCTCTGGCTGACTGAGAACATGTGCACACTGAATAAACTTGCCACATGGTTGACCTCCCACCACAGGACAGCACTTAACAGCTTCTTACTGACAGCTCCTCCCTAAATACTATTCTTTGTTCTCTGTTATCTAGCCAACTTCTCACCTGTTTACACAGTTTGCTTCCCAAACCTGTCATTCTGATGTTTGCTAGGAACCCAGGAGCTTGCAATAAATCTCTTCCATTGGTTTACCACTGTTAACCTGTATGTGTGTGTGTGTGTGTGTGTGTGTGTGTGTGTGTGTGTGTGTGTGTGTGTGTGTGTGTGTGTGTGAGAGACAGTGCATACAATACTAAAATTATACAAAATGCATTACTATTTCACACACATAGCTCATGTGGACTGAATAATGAGCTTAACTGTAAGTATTTATGTAATTGTATCTATTTAAATCTGTCCAGAGAAAGCAATGGTGGCTGAAGCAGTAGAACCATAAAAACTTTAAAACAGTGGATGTGACTTTTAGCCTTTTGTCATGGTTTATTATTATTTCCCCGTCTTCCTCTCTGGTGATGCAATCGGAAGACTGGATTAACTTAGAATGAGAAGATATGCCTAATCCATGTTGAAGCAGAGACCATGTAAGCTTTGACATGTGTGCTGACTCCATCGTTTGGCTCACTACTGATGCCAAACTCACTGGCTTGTGCTTTTCTGATCTTTGTGTTGCTCTGCCTTTGTAGATGGGAGTCGTAAATACTTTCTTCCAGTCAATTTGGGACTTGTTAAATAGTTTTTAATCAGTAGCACTTCTTAGAATCTTCAGAAGGCTTTATTTCACCTGGTGCCTGTGTCTTTTATCATCAGTGACTCATCAATCTCCTCGTGTGTCCATCCTCTTCAGCCCTGGCCTACCTTTCCTCACTGGCACCCATTTTTCTGCTTCTATGGAGAATAGTGATGCCAAACCTTAATGTATTTTATCCCATTTGTTGGGCTCCTTTTGCATGTTTACAGGTTAATTCACCGGTTTCTGCTCCTTTCTCCTAAATACTTAAGATAGGCCATATTTACTTTGATTACCTCTTCTACGTGTCCCCCTTTCCCTTCCAGTCTCATTATCTTCATTTTTCCCCGAATGGTTGTCCTTACTTTCTTAGTCAAGCATGGCAGTTTCTTTCTTTCTTTCTTCTACCAAGAAAAACTCTTTTTGGTACTGTTTTCACCATTTCCCAGTTTACTGGTTTTTATGGTTTCCCGTAGTTTTTCTACACCTTTTCTGACATGCCAACCTTCTTGATCTGGGTTTAATGAGGACCCTTTCTGTCATAATTTGCTCCCCTATAATATCATATCCTGGTCTTTGTAGCCATTATCGCATCCTTCTCCATAAGTAGTTGAATCATACTACTGTGTGATATTAATTAATAGGACTTTCACATTCAGACTGCTTACCTCATCTCCACTGCGGATCAAGAGATCAAAGATTTTTCTTTTCCTAGTTCCATATGATACTTTCTGGCAAACTCTTCCAGGTCAGAAACTTCAGTGAGTGACTTCTCTGCCACTTTGGATGATGGGATATTCAGTCTGCAACTAACAGAGTGTCCTTTTCCTCCTTGTCTGTCCCTTGATTTCGTTCCCAGTTAGCATATCATGTCCTGCACTTGCATTAGGTGCTCTGAAGAGGATGTTACTGTACTATGTTCATTCTCTTGTCCCAATCAACTTTATTGTTGGGATGCTTACCACTTTCTTCCTGACCTCTCCGTCTTCCTGTTGGCCTACACTTTCTTTACTTTTCTCGCTCCATTCTCCATTTCCTTACCAGCTGTTTTTTTTCCTTTTCAGCATAAGTCTATCATCCTCTACTTTCTCCTCCTTTACCTCTATGCTCCTTTTGTCATCTTGTTCTGCTTATATTATGTCACTATTCAGATTTGCTCACCATTTTCCATCTGACTTTAGACACCATATGCAAAGCCTGACTTTAGCAAATGCAACAAAATAGGTTGTGTTGTCTAAGTATTTGTCTTCACTGTTTCTTTTCCTTACTGTGCATTGTATAAGCATTGCATATGCACAGTTCTGCTCATTGTAATCAAAAAAGTTTAAAAAATAAGTAGATTATTCTTGCATATTCAGAGTGCTTATATGTCTCACTTGCAGTTGTCATGCTGAAGAACAGTGTCCTGACATCATATTGTTCATTTGCTGTACATGTTGGTGGTAGTGACGGCAAAATAGCCACCACTGGCTAGGAGGTGACAGCATCAAGACAGAGAATGTGGACATTGTTAGAGTGCTGTACTGCACTGCAAAATCAGTGGACAAAACTCTGAACACAGCCATGGCAGTCATAGATAAAGGGAGATTAGATAAGAATCTTTAGTCTTTCATCCTGCACATGATTTAACCAATTGTTTTATGAGTATACAGATGTGATTTCTGTTAACCTTGGAATAGCTTATAAAAGTCCTTCCCTCCCTTGCACTCATTGGCATTATAACTTCTGTGTAGACATTCAGAATACTTATACAGCAGTTACAGCCCCTAGTGGTCCTTTGTAATTAAGTGATAAAAGAGTTCCCTTTACTACTCTAGCATGTCCAAAGGTCAGTTAATGGTTTCCTCTCCAGTCTAGCTGGTGAATCTGGGAATCTTGAGGCAATGTTACAACTGCCTCATGTACACGGACAACTCTTTCCTCCTCCAAACAGGTTCAAATGTATGTGAGAGATGCAACCATATAGCCAAACTGGAAGCTGAACTCTCTCACCTCAGAACTGGTGTAACCAGTCAGGAGGAGAAGGTAACCTCACACAACACTAATCCAGTCTCACATAGTCCTACCACAACAGCAAACCAAACACAAACACACAAAAACATACTCGGAGGCTCTAAATAAAAATCTACATAAGCAGCAGAGACCTCCAAAGCAGACATCCAAGCAAACGCTACCCCACAGCAAAACATGTGCAACACATAGCTCACAAAGTCAGTGTGCCAAACAGTCACAGCCCTTAAGGCTGAATAACACACCTAATACACTTGTAATAGGTGATTCTATAGTCAGACACACTGACGTCTCGCTCACCAGGCTGAACAAGGAGAGGGTCACAGTCAGCTGCCTGTCAGGCGCTAGGATCCGCCACATAATGCAAGCACTCAGGTCACTCCAAAGCAAGTACAAATATGACTCTGTCATAGTACATGCTGGTGTGAATGACCTGAGATGTACCTCCCTCGACTACATGAAAAGAGACATAGAGGAGCTCTCCGATCATGTAGCCCAGGCCGGTATGACCCTGACCTTGAGCAGCATCTTACCCTCACCTAGAATGATGCCGCAGTATAAAGACAAAATGATCGATTTTAACAATTGGCTAAAATTTTGGTGTCATTCAAAGGGGATCCAGTGCCTGTCAGCCTGGGATGACATGCTCGACAAGCCACGTTGCTTCACCAGGGACGGCTTGCACCTGTCACCCCTGGGCTTTTGGATACTGGAAAAGGCTCTTGCCACCCCCATAGTGCCTTTTTTAGGCAAGGCTCAAAAGACAAACCCACCTCCATAGAAAACGCAAAGAACAAGAAACTAAGGGTAATGCTGCTAAACGCCAGAAGTCGAAACCTCAAAATGCACGCACTCAAAGCTCTCCTCAGTATGGAGAACATCGATATCTGCGCAGTGACAGAAACCTGGTTCAAGGCTCCAGAGAGCACCCCAGCACTACCAGGTTATACCTTTTATCATGCTTTTTGGCCCCAACACTTGGACCGAACCACAAAAGGAGGGGGAGTATCCATATTTATCAATGATACCCACACCTCCAGGTTAGTGGCGTTGCACGAAGCATCAGAAACCATCCATGTGCAACTAACAGTGGGAAAAACTGCCTTTCAGTTTATAGCATGCTACAGACCACCGTCTCAAAATCAGGAATCCCACTCGGCTTTCCTGAAAACATTGGAGAACATGAAGATCTCTCCAAACACCATTATATTGGGTGACTTCAACTACCCAAACATAGACTGGGAGCATTACTCAAGCCCAAACACCCTAGCCCAAAGGTTCCTAGAATTTATAAACTCAAATGCCATGGAACAACTAGTCACAACTCCCACAAGAGGGGAAAATATACTTGACCTGATCATCACCAACATGGGGACCCTATGCTCCACACCAGAAGTATACCCCTCATTGGTAAGATCAGACCATAAATTAATTTCAATGGATATCCAAAACCCGACCCCACCCCTAGCCCAGAAAACCACAGTGAAAAACTTCTCAAAAGCGAACTTCACACTTCTCAAAACTGAGGTGGAATCCTTCAAGGCCCCCGGGCCAGTGGAAACTACGGCCCAAACCACAGAATCCTATATAAATGCATTCTATGGACACCTCCAGGAAAGCATGGATCATGTTATCCCAAACAAAACCAAGACCCAATCGTCAGAAGGCAGGCATCCAGTCTGGTGGACCCCAGCCATAAATAAGTTGTACAACAGAAGGAGGAAGCTACTACATGATAGAGCAAAATCCCTAAAAGGGAAGGCATCTCTGATCAGTACTAGCAAAAAATTACAATCCCTCATACAATCCTCCAAGGCCAGCTTTGAGAAAAAAATTGCACAGGACACTAAAGACAATCACAAGGCTTTCTTTGGCTATGTTAGGAACCTGGGATGCAACTCCCAGATATGCTCAGAGTTTATTCTAAATGACGAAAAATACACTGAACCCACAGACATTGCCAACATCCTGGCAGACAGGTTCAGTGCAAACTTCTCCCCCCCCTTCCCCCCCAAAAGAGCAAATATCTATCCCAGCAGAGTGCAGCCTCCCTAACATCTCAGATGCTCAGGTGAAAGCTGCCCTCTCCAAAGCAAAAAACACTGCTTCAATGGGACCAGACGGTGTCCCAGGTTGTGTCCTACATGGACTCCAAGAAGAACTAAACCCTCACGTAAAACTGCTGTACAATCTCAGCCTCACTACAGGATATGTACCCAAAGAATGGCATACAGCAACAGTGGTCCCACTCCACAAAGGTGTTGCCTTAACGGACCCTGGTAACTATTGCCCCATAAGCCTAACTAGTCTTATCTGCAAGGCCATGGAGAGGATAATTATGGAACTCATAAACAAAGACATTGAGGACCTACAGACACTAGATCCTACCCAATTTGGCTTTGTCAAGGGCAGATCCTGCCTCTTGAACCTGGTTGACTTTTTTGAAACAGTCACCAAGGCCATACATGAAGGGAAGGTAGTCCACACAGCCTATCTGGACCTCGCAAAGGAATCTGACACAATACCCCACTCTGGCATCATAGATAAGCTATCCAGCTTAAATATAAATCCCTATGTCACAAGATGGGTTGCTAACTGGCTCAAAGACAGAACCCACAGAGTCAGAATTGCCGGAGCCATGTCAGACTCAAAACCGGTTACAAGTGGTGTCCCACAAGGCTCTGTCCTGGGACCTCTCTTGTTCGGCATATACTTCTCCGAGGTACAGGCCAACACGGGAGGACTATGGCTGACCAAGTTCACAGATGACTGCAAACTGGGCGCCATAATTGACTCTCCAGCTGACATGAACATCCTCCAAAAAGGTCTCACAGGGACAGATAACTGGTGTCGGAGCCATGGCCTAAAGCTAAATGCCAAAAAGTGTATAGTCATACCCTTTGGCAAAAACAAAGTGCCCACAAATTACCACATAGGTGGTAACCCATTAAGTATGGAAGAAGTAATTAGGGACCTGGGGACCCAAGTTGAAAGCAATCTCTCCTCTGACAACTACATTGCCAAAGTGGTTAGAAAGACGTTCTACATAGCCCACCTTATCACAAAAGGATTCACATCTAGATCAAGTGAGGTAATAGTGTCCCTTTATTCATCCCTCATCAGGTCCATCATAGAATACAATGCCCCTTTTGGGATGTACCTTACCAGACACCTGCAGCAACTAGAAAGACCCCAAAAGTACCTCACAAAGAGGATCAAGGGACTCAAACAGATCCCATATGCTGCCCGGTTAAAAAACTCCAGCTCTACTCAGTTGCATACCACCTACTTCGAGGCAATCTATGCCTGACATACAAAGCTATGTCCAACCCAGAATTAATGGACATGCTCCGCCTCAGAAAATCTAAATCCCTTAGAACCACGCGCTCGAGGGACTTGAACCTCAGCACAGAAATAAATAGAACATGCTGGAGGGACAGATTCATAACCCAGAGGCTCCCTTCGCTCTGGAATAGAATCCCAGTCCATGTGAGGCAGAGCACCTCACTGACTCTCTTCAAGAGGAATCTTGATGAGTGGATGGAAGATCGTAGGTTTACCCCAGGGATTACTTCTGTGTCACTACTAGACAGAGGCACAGTAAACTAACCTTAAAAAGGGCACAGCAAACTCAAATCAAAGGGTGGTGAAAGCCAAACACACTCGGGCTAGGCTTATAAATGTCCCAGGGCAGATAGCCTAGTATGAACCTATGAACCTATGAACATAGCTCAGCAAATGATGAAAATGAACTTTCCGTTGTATATTTAGGTTTCAAAGTTAAATATAGCAGTGTTATACAAATGCAAAAAGCAGCTTACTTCTGCTGCCAGGTATGTGTGAAGGTCCAACATGCAGATGAATTGGTGCTTGTACAAGATCTTTAAAGGTACAGTTATTCAACTGTGCCTTTTCAGCCCCTACATAAGCTATGTAGCTCCATGGGGACTAGAGTGAAGACTAACCCTGTTCTCCCAGTTTCTCCCCACTCTTTTACATTTCATTCTATTGCTCTGCACCACACTCTCACCTAAAATTCTTAACCCTTCTTTCCTTCTTCATCCTACTGGCCCTTGGTATGGGTAGGGCACACTTCTAAGAATATTACCATCCATCCTAAGTCCCAGCTTGTTTGGTCCTCTCCGCATCTTCCATCATAGTCCATTCTGCCAAGCCATTAGATCCCATCATGGACTACTAATGTGGACATATCTCTAATTTTACAACTAATTTGGTCATCACTAGACCCATCTTAGTGACAGTTAAACATGGGATCTTTTCCCTTACATCTCAATCTGATGTCTTTAGTTGCCTAGATTAACACCTGCTCGGAACCTCCTAGGCTATGTCTACTTGGTTTACTATCAAAATTTCGAACCGTACTCCGTCGACTGTACTATCGTCGAACATGGAAGTTCGAAAATGGTAATATCGATGTCAAAAAAAACAATCTAGGAATAGGTTTTAACATGGGTCGAGGTAGGTGTTCAGTATTATTCCGAACTACATTTCCCCTACCTCGACCCATGTTAAAACCCATTCCTAGATTGTTTTTTTGACATCGATATTACCATTTTTGAACTTCCGTGTTCAACGATAGTACAGTCAATGGAGTATGGTTCGAAATTTTGATAGTAAACCGTCTACTTGCCCCCTCCAAACCATGTAGTACCTCCTCTGTTTCACAGATTTAGATTTTATAGGTATTCTAAGGCTATTAATCCTTATGACCATTTATGATTTGCTAGTAGCCTCTCTCAGGCCAAACTCCTTACTACAGGACAGTCACACCAGTCAATCCCAGAGTAAATTTGTGAAAACCCATCATGTCATTAAGATTATGTCAGGAAAATACTGAGTTGCACTGCATAACATGCAGAGAAAGTTTATTCCATTGGTCAGGGAGACACTGAGTTATAAATGTGTCCCTCCACCATGTTTTATTTATCTGTTGGCAAAGACTTAGGTCCCTGTTGTAGACCAGAGTGTGTGATATATCTTTAAAAAACTTTCTGGTCAGCAGGCATGTGCATATAAATACTGAGTACGTGCAAGCAAGAGTGCCATTTTGAGCAAGCAACCAGAGTGAGAGCATGCATGTGTGTAGTAGTCAGTCACTAAAGTCGTTTAAGTTTAATGTTCCTGCTATCCATCCTGATGTGTTTGTATATATTAAAGTACTTGACCACCCAAGCCTCATCATCTTATTCAGATATGCAAGATGAGTGACATAGTGTTAGAATGGAATCCAAAGTCAAAACCATGAGACACAGTTAAAGTTGGAGGAATATACAGGAGTGAATCATCCCTACTGCTCAAACAATTCGCAAACAGGTCAGAAATGAATTCCAAGTACTCACACTTGCTTAAATGACTTTTTACTCAAAGAATATAAAACAAAGCACTCAGAACACTTAAAATGAATTTCTAATTAAACAAAATGTCTGAAACTGTGACATATTGATAAAAATATTCAAAATAATTATGAAAATGTTTAAAGCAATATCCAAATCACATAAAATGTATAAAAAAGGAAAATGACCAAATGTTTTCATTATGTGCTACTTTTTCACATTAACTAAAGCTATTTGAAGTATCCAGAGTGTGCAAAGTATTGGTAAGTGTGTGCAATATTACATACAGTACAGTTATTTCTCAAAGTACAGCTATTTCAAAGAATATTTCACAAAGTACAGTGTTTCAAAGAGTTTATTGTGCATTTGAATGTTATCACAAGTACCTGGTGTGTGTGCATGTTCAAACATAATTAGAAGGGCCATATTTGCATTGTGTTTAAATAATTTGTTGGCATAGCAGAAAGATTTTGAGACCAAGTTCACTTGTGTTTGATAACAATATTGCATAAAACTGGAGAGTATTTGAGCAAGAGTGCAAATTTTCATACAGGCTGCTTTTTCTGATAAAGATGCACATACAAAGGTATTTATTCTGCTTAATTTAACTGGGTCAGAAACCATTGAAAGAGAACATTCATTTGTGCATGCACCTGCTGTGTATGGAGGGGAGGGAGAAAACTGTCACATAGTGGTACAGGCTGAAACGCGGGAAGACTCTGAGTGCTTAAAACATACATTTAGAGAAATGTGTAACCCCTAAACAAATATTACATTTGAAAGGCACTTATTAACTTTTGAAGCACATATAACTGTCTTGAGAAATAAGGCTAAAATGTGCAGATATTGTAATTTAAGAGATGAGTTGATAAAAAGACAGGCTTGTGTGTGTGTAAGATTTTGTTCGAGACAGTGATTTAACTTTGAATAAGACCATAGAGATTTGTCAGATATATGAGCTTACAGAAAAACACACAAATATGCTTACAAATGAGAAAAGCACACATGTGGCTTCTCCTAATGCTAATGTAGATAGTATGCAGCACGTGGTTAAATGAACAGGCCTAAGGGTGGGGCAGCTTCAGTGAAACCCAGAGCCCTTGTAGCAAAATCCAGAGCATGCTCAGTAAAGCACAAGGGTGAGTCATCTAAATCAAAGAATGTGCCCCCACCTAGCCTCATAGTCAACTGTCATAATTGTGGTGGTAATCATGAATCTAAAACAGAAAAGTGCTTAGCTCTTGGTCAGCAGTGCCACAAATGTAAAAAGTGGAATCATTTCAAAAGGTTTTGTAAATCAAAAAAGGCTCAGTCTTTCATTAAAAAAAGAGCATTCAAAGAGACAAGTTGATCAATTAGAAAGCTGTGACCCTACTTTTTTATGTTGATGGTGTATCTCTGCTTGGTGAAACAGTCAATGCAATAGATTTGTGGGCAAAGAATGAACTATTTTGTACTGTTCAGATTAATGGGAAACCCGTAGAGCTCAAAGTAGATACTGGTTCAAAGTGAAATTTTATGTCAGCAGAAACATTTCCTAGAGTAAAAGCTGTTGAGAGGCTTGATTTGATGAAGTGTGCGAAGCTTGTTCTTATGATGATGAAGAAATTCAAATCAAAGGCTCTGTAGTGCTTTCATGTTACTCTGCTGGAAACGGCTATGGCTTACAATTTTATGTAGTCAAGAGAAACTTACAGTCACTACTAGGTCTCAGAAACAGTTTCAAAATGGGATTGCTTTCATTTAATAAGGCAGGTTGAAGGATAACAGCTCCAATTTCACCCAAACTATTTTTTCTGACTATGCTGATCTTTTTGAATACAAACTTAGCAAATTCCCAGTTGTGTACTCCATGAAGCTAAACCCTGAAGTAAACCCAGTCATCAAACTAGCACAGAAAATTCCAGTAGCTATGCAGAACAGAGTCAAAGCTGAGCTAGGCAGAATGGTGCAGCAAGGAGTAATTTGTCTAGTAGAAGAACCAACTGGATGGATATCTTCCATAGTGGTAGCTCATAAGAAAAGCTCAGATGATATTAGAATCTGTATTGACCCAAGAAACTTGAACAAATCACTAAAATTACCTCATCATCCAATGCGCACAAAGAAGACATTGCTCTTATGCAAAATGCCACTGTTTTTTTTCTGTCTTAGATGCAAAAAGTTCATTTTGGCAAATTTTGCTTGATCATAAATCATCATTGCTAACCACATTCAGTACACCATTTGGAAGGTACAGATTTCTGAGAATGCCATTTGGAATAAACTCTTCCAGTGAAGTCTTTCAATGTACAATGGATCAATGTTTTTTTCTGCTATCCATGTGCTATTATAGTAGAAGATATTCTTGTAGAAGGCAGTGGTGATGTTGAACATGATAGAAACCTCAGGAAAGTTTTAGAACATGCTCATGAGGTCAGTCTTAAGCTGAATCCCCAGAAATGTAAATGCAGGCTACAAGAAGTTACTTATGTTGGTCATTTGATTACCAGTTCAGGCCTATGACCAGATCCTTCCAAGCAAATAGCAATTATTGAGATGCCAGCTCCAGACAATGTCCAAGTCCTACAACGTTTTCTTGGCATGATCAACTATTTGGGCAAGTTCATTCCAGATTTGAGCCAACTTTCAGCACTGCTCAGAGAACTGACATGCAAAGATATATCCTGGTCCTGGTCAGAACAACACCAAAGAGCATTTGATGTCCTGAAATAGAGAATTGACAGTCCAACTACTTTAAGATACTATGATGTTCACAAACCAGTAACTCTTTCCTGTAATGTTTCTAAGTTTGATCTTGGTGCAGTCATTCTTCAGGAGGGCAGACCAGTAGCCTATGTGTCAAGAATTCTAACCAAAACCAAGATGCAGTATGCTCAGATAGAGAAAGAACTCTTGGCAATTGTGTTTGCATGTTTGAAGTTCCATGACTGTATTTATGGCCGACCCTTTCAAATTGAGACTGACCACCAACCTCTAGTCACTATTTTGAGAAAGCTAATGCACACAGCTCCTGCTAGACTACAACATATGATGCTCATTGCAAAAGTACACTTGCAATCTTGTTTACACAAAAGGCAAACTTCTTTATCTCGCTGATACTTTATCCAGATCGCCCAGAAAAAAAAAAACACTGAACAGCATGAAAATGAGAAACCTGATTTTGAATCATGGAAGTGATACATTTTTCTTCCACATGTCTTGATGAGCTTAAAACTCACACAGCTTCAGATCCAATTTTCCAGAAGCTCAATCACTTCATCAGTCAAGGATGACTGTCTAAGCAGTTTTGTTTGCCTGTAGAGGTACAACAGTATTTTCCTTACAGAGACAAAATTTTGTCTGACAATGGTATCATCATGAAAGGTCCAAAAGTGACTGCTCCAAAATCCTTGCAACAAGAGGATATTAAGAACTTGCATTGTAGCCACCTAGGAAATGATTCTACCAAAAGAAGGGTGAGATGACTAGTATTTTGGTCTTCTGTGTCAAAAGATATTGAGAAAGAACTCTCATCTAGTTCTGTTTGTAATAGTACTAAACTGCATCAACAAAAAGAACCACTTCAGTTAAGCCAGATTCCTGAACTACCTAGGTCAATGGTAGCCGCAGATATCTTTGAATGGAATGGTCAACATTATTTGATATTAGTAGATTCTTATTCAGATTAGTTCAAGATTGACCTACTTCCTAACCTAACATCCAATATTGTCATTACTAAGTTGAAGAGATATTTTTCTGTCCATAGCAGTCTGCACAAAGTCATTTATGACAATGGTGTACAGTTTACAAGTCATCAGTTCAAGAGATTTCCTGAAACATGGGACTTTGTTTATATTATGACTAGTCCTGAATACCCTCAGTCAAATGACTTGGCGGAATGTGCAGTTCAAAGTGGAAAACAGCTATTAGAGAAATCAAAACGAGACAATACAAATGTTTTTCTAAATGTCCTGAATCTCAGAAATATTCCTCATGATAATTATCTTGGTTCACCTGCCCAGAGACTTATGTCGAAACCACCCAGAACTACACTACCAATCAGTAGCAATTTCTTGGTTCCATGTGCTAAGAACAACAAAGCAGTGAAAACTCAACTCCTGAAAAAGTGTTTTCCCAGAAGTCCTACTATGATAGGACCAGCAAACCACTCAATCCATTACAAGAAGGGGATATAGTCATGATGCAGACAGCAAAAGGTTTTGATCGGATTGGATTTGTGAAAGGTTTGTGTCAAGAGCCATGATTATACATTGTGGAATCTCAAGGAATAGAATTTAGGTGGAATTGGAAACATTTATTACAGGTATCCAAGCCAGTGTTTCAGTATTTTGCCTGTAATAAAGACTCTAGTTCTCAGAGTGATTTATCCAATGTTCCATTTCCAGCGGACATTCTAGCAGATATCCCTGTTCCTGAGAATATCCCTGAGAGTCCTAAAGCATAACATTCACCAGTGACTGTCCCTGTTACTAAACCCAGCCCTATTACATTACAAGATCAGGTTGCATTTCCAGACCTAGTTCCAGATACACAACAACCTGGACATGAATGTTGTTTTGTTCATTATTGTGTGTATAATTTGCATGTCTATTTAAATGTCATTATCATTGCAAGACAGCTCAGTAAAGAGGGAGGATGTAGCTCAGAGTGTGCATGTACCTTTAAGAAGCTTTCTAGTCAGCAGGCACATGCATATAAGTACTCAGCATGTGCAAGCAAGAGTGTCATTTTGAGTGAGCAGCCAGAGTGAGAGCATGTATTTGTGTAGTCAGTTAGTTTTTCCTTGTAATAAAGTACTTAAACGAACACCCAAGCCTCATCGTCTTATTCAGATATACAAAACAAGCGACATCTGTTTCTACTATTTGTGGAGCCTTTAGACTTGCAGAGATACTGGAGATCCAGGAGAACCAGGTGTTTAATAACACAGTAAGTGAGACAGAAATCTTCCCTCAAAAGGCTATAAGACACTGAACAAAGGGGTAGAGCTTCCAGTCTTTCTTGATAACTCAAGTGACTTTAGGCATGTGACCTTTTTGGGGAAGAACCTTTAGGATCTTTCTGTTTGATATGTTTACTGATCGATGCTAAGTATAATGTAATGATTACGGCTTGAGACATTGATGATATTCCTTTGGCAATTAGCTGACTGAAATAACAGGATTTCTTGACAACTATTGTCATAAGATGGTCAAAAGAGAGGTAATTACCAACCTGTTTTTAGGTCTCTGACTACATTTTCCATTTGTAGTGGTGTATTGTCTATACAGTATGATGAGGGGAGTTTGTCTCCCAGTAGTGATGACAGTACACTTTTTAGCATTACATTTGAACCCACTTTTCATATACCAAGAGTTTACCAGGGAGAGTTTATTCTGCAGGGTTTGGTGTCATAGGGTAACTTAACAACACACCCCAGTTTATAGTCAGAGATATTGCCTCTCTGCTTGGAGATTGGAGAAGTAAAAGTAAAAAAGAGAGGTCTCAACACTGGGCCCTGAGGGAAGCCATTGGGCACTTTCATACTTTCTGATGTGGTGTCTCCCACACAGTGTGACTTGCAGGCACTTACATATTTTTTGGATTAGGTGCCTGCAGTTTGCACAGTGTGGGTTCTGTCTTTCAGCCAATTTGCTATCCATCATACAACATCTGGGTTGATTTATAAAGCATTTAGCTTCTGTAAGATGCCAGCATGGGGAATGGTGTTGAAGGTCTTGGCCAAGTTAAGATAAAGCATGTGTACTGCATAACCACCATGTACAGCTTCAGTATGTTCCTTTCAAATGCGTTTACCAGATTCAATAGACAGGATCGACTTTTCACAAAGACAAACCATTGGGGATCAGATCTATTCATATTGCTTTTTTATTGGTTTATGAGGTCAGTGGCTTTACAAATGAGGCTTGTAAGATTGGTAGGTCTGTAATTCCCTGTGTTGGTTGTAAGACCTCCCTTATGGAGGGGCATTACCACTGCAGTGCATTACTCATCAGGAATAAAACTAGTAACTAAATTCATGCTAAACAAGTTTAAGGAATGGGTCAACAAGGACATATTAAGCACTATTAATTAAGCAACCAGGTACTTTATTAGGTCCTATGGAGGAAGTATTTCTGATCTTGGTTAACACTTTTAGTAAATGATCTTTAGAAATAATTGGGGAAGTAAGGGACTCAGATATTTCAGACACTAATATAGAAGTCTTGGGAGTATGCTAAATTGGCTTACAAGGATATTGACATTGTCTGTTGGGTCAGAATAGGAAGTGTCATTATGAATGAGTTCAGAGTAATGTAGAGTATTGTTTCTTAGTTTTTTAACATAGCAAAAAGAAGGATTTATAATTACCTCTGGCTTTAGAGGCCAGCTTAAGTTAATGGGCCCTTTCAGGGGACCCACTGTTTTTTAGTTTTTTGGAATGTGTTTGATATTTTCCTTTTGAATAAGGGCTTTGGATCTTCTGTATAATTTAAGGGGTTTCTTTCTTTCTTTTGTTGCAGAGTTTATTTATAGTGGAGGACTACCTTGGTGATTTATTTTTGAATTTCTCATGATGCTTGGTTCTGCTAGTGACCTCTAGTTCTATGCATTTTTCCAAGTGTGTGTAGAATTCCTTAGTGAAGCTTGCTGCTGTATCAAGGTCAGGGGTGATGTAGTTGTAACTGCATATTGATGCTTCATATCACAATAAGTTGAGGTTGGCACATTTTTAGTCCTTATATTCAATGGAATTTACTGTGGGGGAGTTTGAGAGTTTAAAGGAGAAGGTTACAAGTCTATGGTCAGATTTCACTAGGGAAGGAGATACCTGATGAGTAGTGCACGAAACTGCCATATTTTTTTAGGAATAAGGTCAAGAATACCTTGAACTCTAGTAAGTTTGTTTACCATCTGCTAGAGGGAATTTTTAGTTACAAAGACTAGGAATTTTGGGGCATAGCCTACATTGAAGGTATAGGTATTCCTATTTACTGAATGGTTGTTAAAGTCACCCTAAATAATGGAGATTTTGCTAATAGGGAGATCATTTAGAACATGAGGGTATCTTACTTGTCATCAGAGACAAAGAAGGTACTCTGTCACAAGCTATGAATTGATAATTTAATCCTATGTAATGGGATCTGTAGAATGTAAGATGGAAGATGAGCAGTGTAGATTCAGATAAGGATGCAGCACAACCTACCCATTGTTTCCAGTGAGGCAGATAGGAGAGAAGAAGCCAGAAATGAGGAAAGAGTCAAACTGGGCATTCCTAGATGTGGAGAAGGCATATGATAAGGTCACAAGAAAGCTGATTTGGGCAGTCCTGTGATGGTTCAAAGTCCCTAAAACATTGGTAGAATTATTGTAGGCCACACACAAGATCAGAGGACACAAGTATGAATAGTGTTCAGACTCACAGAGAGGTTCCCAGTCAGATTGGGTGTGCATCAGGGTTCACCTCTAAGCCCACTGCTGTTCATAATGGTGATGGACTGCATTAACAAACAGGTCAGAGGAGACAGATAAACAAAGTTACTATACGCAGAAGGGGCAGTCCGCAGGACATCAAAGGCAGATGGAAGGATCAAAGGCAGATGGAAGGAGTATTTCAAACAGCCTCTGAATAAAGAAAACCCCACAGAAGCCAGAAGCTGTACTGCCCCTGAAACAGCCTATGATCAGAGAAGAGGAGGAGCCCACCCTAGAAGAAGTAAGAACAGAGAACAGCAGTAAGGTAGATGAAGTCAGGGAAAGCAGCAGGCTCAGATGAGGTCACATCAGATATGGTAAAGATGCTGGGTGAATTAGGGGAGAAATGGCTCCTCAGGATACTAATAGCAGTCTGGAGAGAAAAGCATATCACAGATGACTGGAGAATAAGCATACTCATGCTAGTGGACAAGAACAAAGGAGACATCCACAACTGTGAGCAGTACAGAGGCATCAAACTCTTATCACACTGTATGAAAGTTTTGGAGAGGGTGATTGATAAACGGATACGCAGAGTAGTAGAATGTAAGATGGGAGATGAGCAGTTTGGATTCAGATCAGGATGTAGCACAATTGACCCGATGTTTGCAGTGAGACAGATACTTGAGAAAAAGCTACAGATGAGGAGAGAGTCCCACTGGGCATTCCTAGACTTGGAAAAGCATATGACAAGGTCCCAAGAAATGTGATCTGGGTAGTACTGAGGTGGTTTGAAGACCCAGAAACAGTAGTAGAATTAGTGCAGCTATGTACAAGGACCCAGTGATTCAAGTACACCCACAGAGGGATTCCCAGTGGGAGTGGGTGTACACCCAGGGTTCAGCTCTGAACCCACTGCTGTTCATACTAATGATGGACTACATTAACAAACAGGTCATAGGGGACAGATCAACAAAGTTGCTGTATGCAGACAATGTGGCATTACAGGCAGAATCTGAGCTAGAACTTCAGCAAAGGATAGGAGAATGGAATGCAAAACTGAAGGCACATGGGATGAAACTAAGCACAGATAAGACAGTGGTAATGGCTGCAAATTGGGGAAATCAGAAGAAGCTGACAATAGAGACAGAAGGGAAGATAGTGGAACAGTAAACAGCTTCAAGTATCTGGGAGGGGTGGTTAAGGAGACGGGGAGTCTGAATGAAGAGGTCAAAGCTAGAATCATAGGGGCTGCAACCAACTGGCATAGAGTGTCAGGTGTAGTCTGTGACAGAAGAATGCCAAAAAAGCTGAAAAGTAAGGTGTACAAGACAGTGGTGCAATCAGTACTACTGTATGGTTCAGAAACCTGGGCAGTAAAGGCAGAGCAGTTGAAGAAGCGAGAGGTGATGGAAATGAAGCTCCTGAGAAGGGTGGTAGGATGCACACTGTGTGACAGAAGAAGAAATGAGGACATAAGAGCAGAATCCAAAGTAGCTCCAATTGCAGAAAAGATCAAAGAGAACAGATTACAGAGGTTTGAAAACATGCAGAAAAGCAGAAGACAATCTGGTGAGGAAGATCTGGGACAGACAGGAAGAAGGTAAGAGGAAGTGGAGATGTCCAGCAAAGAGTTGGATGGATTGTGTGAAAGAAGATCTGCGACAGTCAGGCATGAGTGTTGAAGGCAGGAGTGTGGCTCTGAATTGAGAGATGGCAACAGTTAACACGATAACCCGACCCCATGTAGAAAAAAAATGGGGAAAAGGGGGCTGATAATAATGATGATGATGATGCAGATGGGGTAGCATTACAGAAAGACTTTCAAAAAGAACTTTAGAAAATGATAGAGGAATGGAATGCAAAACTGAAGGCACATGGGATGAAAATATGAGACAGTTGTAATGGCAGCAAATGGGGGAAAAATCAGAAGAAGCTGGAAATTGAGATAGATGGGAAAATACAGGAACAGGTTAACACTTTCAAGTATCTTGGAGGAGTGGTTGAGGAGAAGAGAAGTCTAAAAGAAGAGGTCAAAGTTAGAATCTGCGGGACTGAAGTCATCAGGAACAGAATGTCAGAGGTAGTGTATGACAGATGAATGCCAAAGTACAAAACAGTGGTGTGACCAGTATACCGTATGATACAGAAACCTGGGCAGTGAAGGCAGAGCAGTTGAGGAAGCTAGACTTGATGGAGATGCAGTGCTGAAATGGGTGTTAGGATGCACACTGTGGGACAGACAAAGAAATAAGGACAGCAAAGCTGAAGTTCAAGCAGCTCCAACTGCAGAATAAGTCAAAGAGAACAGATTACTGTGGTTCAGGCACATATATAACAAAGCAGAAGACAATCTAATGAAGAACATTTCAGATAGGCAGGAAGAAATCAAAAGGAAACAAGGGCATCCAACAATGAAACTGATGGATTGGGTGAGAGAAGACTTGTGATAGTCAGGCATGGCTATTGAAGAAGTTAGGAGAGTGCTACTGAATTGAGAGAGAGATGACAACATTTGAAACAACGCCTTGACCCCATGTACAAAATAAGGAATGACAATGACGTAGAGTGAATTGCAGTTCAATGAGTTGTTTATGAGTCCCTAGGGATCTGTCTGGAGGAAAATTATTCCTTGACAAATATAGCTACTCCGCTGTAAATGCTGTCAGGCTAAACACATAAAATTCCCAAAACCTGGGTACAGAGGGAGTGCTCTCTTTACATTAAACCAAGTCACAGTAACTACAAGGACATGGATGTTTCCAAGTACAGAAGTGCCTCATGATCATTCAATTTAATGTTAAGATATCTGACATTGAGGATAGCCATCCTAATGTGATTTGGGGCCTGATTATGTGAGTTATGTTAGAATGTCCATCAACTGGTGGCCACCAAAGGATTAAGACAGTGTGCAAAACCTTTGAGCAAGAGGTGCAGTCCATCCTTGGCAAAGCCAGCTGGATGGCTGAGCATCATGTCCCATGCTGACACATATTGGATCCAACTAGCATGATGGCAGCTGGTTCACCAATTACTGAAACTAATTATCTTTTCTTTATGTCAAGGCATCATTCAGTTTGAAGGAGGGATTCCACACAGAAGTGTTTTACCTGCATTTGTAATGTGCATTGGAAAGCCGTGACATGTCTCTCAGCACTGCTCCTCTTAACGATACAGCCTGCTTCCCTTCTGACTAACTTCCCCATCCTCCCTCCCTGGCTGCTTCCTTTGATCGCTTCTAACTTTTCCTCCCAAGGGGATACTCAGGCAGACTTGAAATACTTTAGCTAGCTTAAAAATGATTTATTTATGTTGTGTAATGAGATGTCTTAGAATTAAATAAAAAAAACTTGTTATATTTATTATGGTTATTTTTTTGTTACATTTTCAGCATGTGTGGTTGGCTATTTTTTTTTTTGCCATAGTATTGAAAAGGTGTGTTATACAGAAGTATGCATTGTACAGGTTGGGGTAGCGGTGGCATGTTGGAGGGAAACGTTCTGGAAGCAACATTTTGGCTATACCTCTGCTGCCTCCCCTCCCTCACTTGTCACCACTACCTCCCTGCTATCCTTTTACTCTTTAACTTGGCTTTCTCTGACTCAAAACATTAATAGCTGATGAGTGCAAGGAATGACAGAGAGATTGTGTTGCCATTTTTATATTTTTCCTCAGAATTCAACCTGCAGTGTTACCCAGGAGAGGTGTGGTGACATTGAAAGCAAGTCCATAATACCATTTAAGTATTCAGTCATAAAGCTCACATTACCCTTTCTCTCTTGTCTTCCAGACGGGAAATATTTAAGTCCTGCCTCTTTTCTTCACACATTCCCCCATAATACCCTAATCATTGGTGTGCTTCTTTCATAAACTGTCTCTTCTTTTGTAGATTTGTTGTCCAAATTTAAGCACAATTTCACTAATAAGGTCTAGCCAGGGTCATATACATGACACATGGTTTAATTATACAGTAATATACCTTGGGCTGTTTTTTTTTTTCATGGATAGTCTCTTGCTGCGAGGCATCAAAGTTGTTGTGTCTTAAACTTAAATGTCTTAAACATTCTGAATGTTACAACAACTTGTAATAAGCCACACCTAATACAAATATATACTTGACAAACAATGTAAAAAAATAAATAAGGGTTTCACGTTTTACTTGTATGATATAAGGGAATGTACAACTTTGGGATTCAACTAAACAATCGGTTTCTGGATTCTTGTTCTCCATTGCCTACTAAGAAAATCATTGCAGTGAGCTCTGTGAAAGTCCACCCACATATTTCCCAATGGTTCAGTGGCAATGGAATTCTTGCTGTGTATTTTAAAACGGTTTGTAACATGGACTGTGATTGTTCCTCTTCAGTGACTTCATTTGCAGTAACTAGAGAAGCATTAAAACACCATGGATAAAATGGACATATAACTCTACAGCAAGGTTACCTTTCTGTTTAAGAGGTAAAGAGAACATTAAGGTGATCATGAAACAAGCATTCCTTGAAGTCATCACTGCCCAAAGTGGAAACAAAGCTGATCAGCTGTGCACACTTTTATGTGGTATAACATTAGCAAGTCTGACATTCCAAAAACCACCCTTCATGCTCTAGGTTTATTTTATTGCCGCTGGCTCTGATCTCACTTTTCTCAGGATTCTGTGAGAGGTCACCATTCCATTCTGCCCTCTGATTGCCACATTTTGTCTGTTACTGTGCATAATTTGAAGCATACAATTTATGTTTTCACATTTCTTTGGTTTGTACAAAACAATACTTTTACATGGCTGAGTTATGTAAAGATTGCCTTCGGAAAATCAATGGCCCTAATAGCAAATGTTATATTTTTCTGCTGAAGTGATGACAGTTTATAATACCCTTTTTATTTTTGAACTGTATTACAAAGACATCTACAAATGACTTTGAAGCCCAACCATTACCACTTCCACACACAATGCATGCTTCTTTAGAGCCCCCATTCAATATTTTTATAATAACCTACTAACCCAGGACTTTTAGTAGGCATCAAACAATCCAGAATTAAACGTCTTGGAATTTATGGCTGACTTCTCACATTCTGGAATGTTAGTTATCAGGTTTAAAAGTAAAATAAATTCTGAAAACTTTGTCAAAGTAGCAGACTTTAAGAAAGACAACAAGTCAGGTATTTTAGTAGGAAATGATGACCAAGAGGTTGTTCAGACTGCCTGTATAAATATTGGATGAACCCTTTTTGAACTCAGGAGCATGACAACAAAAAAAATAACTGGAATGTGGAAGCGTGATGTTACATTATCTGAATGAAGAAATATGTTCATCATCAGCGTAGAAATGAGTGCTTTTAACTAAAAGCTTATTGCACTCTCACTTCCTAAAAACTGCTCCCCCTCCAGCTATAATTAGAAACCAGACTGTGCCATGTGTTCCTCTAAAGATGTGGAAAGGATAAGCTTACTTTCATTAAGGGGACAAAAATAACAAAAAGAAAGGAGATTAAGGAAGCAGGAAATAAACAGAAATTCAATACTGTCTTCACTATTTAGTTAAATGTAGCATTATCCTCTGCAGTTCTTGAAATGTTTAACTTATAGACACTTTTGTTGTAAGAAATAGATAGTTTTTTGGGTTACACATTTGAAACAAAATGAGTATGTTGTGCAGATTATGACTATAATTAAAGCATGAATAAACTATGTACAAGTAACCCAAGAAGTAAATGATCAGTAAAAGCTGCTTATAAAAGAAATGAAAAAAGCATCTTGAAAACAAATTTACAAAAATGAACTGGGAGCAGCTTTTCCCTCTTCGTTTAAATTTATTCTGCTTAAATAAATTATTATTTTTTATTTATCCTTTGCTGATTAGTCCCACTAGGCTGGTAGACTCTTTTCAGGGGAGACCCAAGGTGATATTTATACTACTAGGGGAAATTTGGCCAATGCATTGGGAAACTTCCACTACTCTTTTCAGTAGGTGCTGTGGGATCTTTTACATCCACCCGAGGTGCCAGTTAATCAAGCAGCTAATCTAGGTTCGATGTTTCATCCAAAGGACAGTGCACCCAAGAGTGCAGTACTCCTTTATGCAGCACTGCAGTGTCAGAAATCAATCTACCCAGTGTGAGAATAGAACCCTTAGCCTCAGACACCAAATATGAGTGTGCTACCTGTTGCATCTCTAACACTATTCTATTGAATAATACCTGACTGTGTGTGATAGGGTAGTGGTCACAGGTTCTTTAGTTCTTTGAAATAAAGGAAACAAAAGTCTCTCTAAATTTTGTTGTTGTTGTGTCTTTCGGCTTATCCCGGTTAGGGGTCGCCACAGCGGATCTCCGGTCCGCTAATGTTTGGTAATGGATTTTTACCTGCCGAGTTATCAGCCCTGACGCACAACCTTCAACAAAGGCACGCCCATTCACGCATGCCTCCACACAGAAGACACTCTAGCTGAGACTTGAACGAGACAACGTCTTGCTGTGAGGCGACAACGCTACCGCAGCACCACTACCGCGGGTCTTCTCTCTAAATTTTGTGCTGGTGTAATATTGGAATACTTCCTGCTTTTGAGCTTCTGTTTTTTTATATTAGTGATCAATGATATTATGTCACCATACTACTTACCAGAAAGTCATACAGCATACACACATTATTTATGTATGTATGTATTTATTTATGTGACTTTTGTTTACAGAGAAAGTCCATTTGGGTCAAGAGAACCCGTTTTCAGCAGAGGCCGGGGAGAAAAGCTCCAAACTTGCTCATACATATTATTACATCATTGCTTTATAGAGAGAGAAATTTAAACTTCTTAAAGAGAAATATACATCTGAGCAAAAACAAGGTAATATGTACAAACATTCATGTAGAGATATGTAAAGGATATATCACTTCCTTAACATAGAGGATATATATTTTACATACTTTCATAGGGTAATACAAGTTATTGTGATTTATAGAAGTATTCTTTCTAGCAGACTAACCAATAATACTTGCTAGGCAGTATTAAATATTATGATTATTTCTCTGAGAAACAATTTCCTTTCCTTTCTTTTTCCATTTATTTTATTTCAGAGAGGACAAATATATCCACATTCTCTTAGAAAGCATTAAAGTAAGAAGTCACTGGCAAAGGCAAGTCTGAGTTATAGCTAGTTATTTCCTTTCCTATTCTTTCCTTTGTTTGTGACATAAAACCTTTCCCCAGCTTGACATGCATGATGCTGTTCAATACATTTGATTGTACATTAGAAATAAAATTGCTAAAGCTGCCTGTGAAGATAGGTGAAGGCTGCCAGCCTAGCCAGATAGAATTTTGTAGATAATTCTGTCATTTGTAAATATTAATATAAGCCACAGATTTGTTCTCTTAAATGTGAAAAGACTGTATTGGATATGGAACTGCAAAAATGTAACAACAGTGCACTCTGCTGTAAGAAATCTAAGCCAAGCATTTTATGACTGTCTTTGATGTCAAAATTCAGAGCCAATATGTCTGGATGAAGGAATTCTGCCTATTGTTTTGAGGCCAGAGTTAATGGCTAGAATTTGCATGTATAAATGTCCTTTATTGCTCTGGTTTCTGACCAGGTGTAAAGAATGTAAATGTAGTTTCTGTTAGCCTGGGAATACCAGAGAAGTGTGAAGAATGATGTCATGTGAAGCAGCTCTGTGTTATCAATTTAAAGAGCGAGAATCAGAGAGCTCAGAGTATTTGTCTTGAGAACATCTAACTCACCGGATCTCTGCTTGTGTCTAGATGTAAGTAGGATTTTAGAACTGTGTTTTCTCTTAGATATAGCTAGGAAATAGGAAGATTAGACTAGTTTGTTTTTCTGTGATGTCAGAACTTTTGCTACTGTATTATTTTAAGTATTTCTCTGTGATCTCTGAACTCTTGACTAGTACTGTGTAGCAAGACATATTGTCTTGTGTTTTTTATTATTTATTATTAAATATTTTTAAACCTTTCAACTGTGGCTGTTTTGTGCAGAGATAATTTAAGCTCAAAGAGTACATTGCATATATATAGTGATACTGTACCAAGTCACTCCAAATAAATCTTAACTGTTTGGTTGAATTTATCATTTGTATAATAATATTGCACAGTAATAATTGGACATCCTTCTTAAGGGCCTTTGAATAGCTGATAAATATTAGCTGGGTGGTGGCAGTGATTTCTACCATATAGTCTAGGTAAAAGGGGCACAGCTGGAGAACCTGTGCCAGCCTTCCCCAGGAGTGTCTGTGTGGTTGTATAATTACTTATCTCAAAGTGTGTGTGTGTCAGCTACTTGGGCAGGGACACGAAGCACTGGTTGGACAGAGAGGGTGCTGGAGGTTTTAGCTTGCCCACCAGGCTGAGATCTGGACCCTATAGCTGTGCCAGTGGGCAGTCTTACTGGGGACCTAGAGAGAAAAGGAGCAACCAGCCCCAGACTGATTGTGATCTCTGTGTGCTCTTAAGGGAAATTGTACTTTACTGTGCGTGTATTTATTATCCTTTCCCTATATGGATGCCCCTCACTGGTGTTAGTGGTGAGGATTGAGGCTCCTTAATTGCTGGGCCAGTGCACGGGCATCACACTGCTATACAATGTTTAAACAACCAATTATGAAAAGGCAAATGCAACTTTGAAGGAAAGCATATCAACAGAGAATACCACAAAATAAAGGACAACAGTGTTCATACTGAACTTTGACCACAAATTTTCAGATGCAGGGATAACCTTTGAATGCATAATCTTTTGGCCTTATAGCTAAGCATGTTATGTCTTTGGTTAAGAATTCAGGATATGATGCTGATGCATGTTGTTTGCTTATTATGACCAAATGAAAAAATGTTTATGCCTGTTGTCAAAGTAAACATCATGTGTTTCCTTTTTAACAGTTATTATTTAGTACAACATCACATAAATTACTAAATTCCTGTCTTCCCTTAAACCGTACTCCTCCTCCTGAACATTATTCTGCATATATTTCTCCCGAGAATTCCATTTATTTATTTACAGATAGATGGTTCCTTCCCTTTTCTAAAGATCCCACTTCTTTTCATTTTGACATTTTCTAACCATGTTGTACAATGGTAAAGTTTTGTCTTCCAGTGATAAACAATTTACTGTTTCAGAGTTAAAGCCCAAAACATTTGACTAAGGAACTTGGTTGCTGCAGCATCTGAGCCAACTTCAGATTCAGCCGCCATTTTCTTCTTTGCTAAGAGATGAATCTCATGTAACACGTTTCTTTTTTAATTTAATTCCCTGCAATGATTATATTTAACCATTATTTTGTTGTGTTAATTACAAAACACAACAGTCTTATGTGTGAAAAAAAGCTTCCTCTGTCTGCTCTTACCGATGTCTTGAGTACAGCAACAGCAACTAACTTAAGTCAATATACAGCAAATGCTTTGCCACACACTCAGCTCTATAGATATATAATGTAGTGCATCTTAAAGCAAACCAATGACTCACTTCAGCTCTGAGAAATGTAATGTTGTTTCTCCATCTCTCCCACTACCGGCATGCTTGCTGACAGACACACAATACATAAAAAGATCATGACTTATCTATTTACTTTCACTCTTGTTTCTTCCTCATTTTAAACTCTTGCCCTACTAAATAACACTACGGGGGCAGAAAAGTGCAGTAAGAAATGCTGCTGCCTTGCTATTCCTTGATATCTATACAGTTTATATAAGGTTCACCTCACCATTTAGTGCACACTTACTTATGACCTCTTCTTTATTAGCATTACATGTATACAAGCATACATACATATACATTCCTATTAGATCTGTTTAAATATATTCTCCCTAAATCACTATACTCTGCACAATCTTTTTTACTATACTGCATTCTCTGCAATACTTTAATTTACCTTGCAGCTGTTTTCTTGCCTGTACATACTGTTTCTTCTCTCCTTGCTTCCCCGTGAAGAATGGTTATTACATATCTTAGTGAAATGGCTTAGTTAAGGAAATTGAAATAAACAAACTAGCAAATGTATAAACAGAAACATAAATACACAAATCACTCCAATCTGAATTTTTCTGCTACAGTAGAATAGCCCAGTGCAGCACATGCTAAGAAGCAGAACTGGCTATTTCTGAATAAAGCCCTACTTTGGCAACTTGCACTGAGTGCCCAGTGCTTTATAGTTCTGCTGAGAATTGCAATCACTTTCCCCTTGTAAGCAGTGGGGTTGCAGTGATGAATGGAGCTATTACCCTGCAGCAATGTGCAATGCCATCTGTTTCGTATCATTCTCTGATTGGCTTGGTGGCAAGCTCCTGCTGTTTCACAACTGTTTTAATGAAATTATAACATAGAGGCCTACTGTAAAAGCCAAAGATTACAATTAAAGCTGATATTATTACCCAAAAGAGAACAAACAAGATACATTATAACTGGAGCACAGGAAAAAAGACTGTTTAAAAACCAGAATGAAAGCACTGTGGTGAACATTAATAAAATATAACAAAATTTATTATTTTCTGAGTATAATTAGTATATAATTCTCTTATTTTTCTTTAGGCATTTTTTTTTATTTTCCTAGTTATTATATCTGCCTTGCAGAGCTACATGCCTGTTTCCTTTCTTATGAATCGTCCCAAAAGCTTTGTATCTTGTGACATTCATGCATTGCAGTCCATTGCTTTAATAACTCTGGACTTCAATCTGTTTTGCAAAAGCATAGCTATGCAGTTACTCTGCTCTTTATCCATTAGGCGCTATAAAGCCCTGCCCTTATTGTACATCAAGCACCAGAGCCTTAACATAAAAAAAAAAAAAAAAAAAAGAGAGAGAGAGAGAGAGAGAGCGGGAGAAGAAGAAAAAATAGCTGGCCTTCACAGACAGCAGCACTGATAACCTTGAGGGATTTGAATGATTTTTATGGCATTGTTTAGTTACACAAAAGGACAGCTTTACAAACAAAACATTAATTTCTGTTGTTTCTATCTAAATATGCACAACAGGAAGATAATAAATCTGGTTTGCAAAGTAATTTAGCTGATGCAAGTGCAGGTTACATAAGAACACTGTAGAGCTGCATATGAGACAAAAATGTGTAAAATCTGTATTTCCAAGACAGCAAGGATTTTAGACCCACCTTTTCAGTTTCTTGTCTCTTCCTTTTGTAAGATTAACCATATCCAGCATTTTTCTTTCATCTCATTTTCTCCCATTAAATAAATGTATGTTTATATGTGTGTGTGTGTTGGGGGTGGGGTGAGTGTGTGTGTGTGTGTGTGTGTGTGTGTGTGTGTGTGTGTGTGTGTGTGTGTGTGTGTGTGTGTGTGTATAGAGAGAGAAAGACAGAAAATATCCCATATTGGATATTTATATATTTGTCAAGTTTATGACCTACTTGTCTTCCAGA
The DNA here is from genome assembly GCF_019279795.1 of Protopterus annectens. Taxonomy (NCBI): domain Eukaryota; kingdom Metazoa; phylum Chordata; order Ceratodontiformes; family Protopteridae; genus Protopterus; species Protopterus annectens. The sequence continues at coordinate 99,195,102 of NC_056744.1, read as the reverse complement.
AGCTTGATTATTATTTTCCTGCATTTGGTACTTTCCGTTGCCACGTACTTGTCACTGTTGTTACTGTTTCATGTAAATGAGGTGCCAACCTTTACTGCAAGTGGTAATTTATTCTACAGTTTTGGTAATCAGTTAGAACTAAATATTCTCCATTTCTTTCAGTTATTTGTGTTAATTGTATTGGATTTGTCATTTTTGTGCTCCGTTATCTGCCAGTCATCAGCCCTCCCCACCAATCCATTGGCCTGCTCATTCATCGCAGTGTGAGAGCAAGAACAGTTACCAGCTCATTTTTTTCTCTGAGAGGGGAGAAACAGTCATAGGGGATGTCGTACTGGCAGCCATCAGGACTTTTCTGCTTTATGTATGTTCTTGTTTGCATTTGTTAACCTACAAGCAACTTAGACTGGTAGAACAAACTTTGTATTGTAAACCAAGATAAAGATATGAAATTAATAACATTTAGAACACTGGTTAGGGTTACAATAAAGAACAAATTCACTGCAACAAATAAACTTAATTAATGTAAGGGAAAAGGCATTTTTATGAAAACAAATTGTTTAAATATATATATATATATATATATATATATATATATATATATATATACATATACTGAGTGTACATTAGATGTGTAGATCAAGACAGTGAGAGGGTTTGGCTCTTTGGAGAAAAAAGGTGCTATTTATGCAATATGGTGGTGTTGAGGTATTTTACTTATGTGGTCTTTAAAGCTGCCTCTGGTGGATCACATGGGCAACTGCATTATGGCAGGGACCTCCTATGCACATCCACAACATGTGCATTTTTCCACACATGACTACAAGAACTGCTTTCACTGGCTTGGGAGAGCCAAGCTGATATCATCTTGTTCAATGACCTTTGTGACCTATAAACCTTCACTTGCAAGGAAAACAAAATCTGCCAAACAGGAAACTGCTATTCCCTCTCCCCCAGGATGATTGAGCCAGTGTAAGCCATTTGCTCCCACCCTCTCCCTCATAGGTGTTCCACTATATGAGCCCTTGTTTGAACTTTGGACATATGGGTTGCATCAGGGCTTCATCTTTCTGTGCCAAAGTGCAAGGCATTTGTGTTAATTCTAAGCAGTAGGTTTCTGGATTTTATCTCATCTCAACTCATTGTAGGTTCCAGGTGCAAGTTTTCCAACAGAATTAAGTCAAGCATGCCTTTCTATATCAAGCCCAGGCCCTTTCTATATAGCATGTAGGATCCCAGTAGTCTATAACTCTAGTCCCTGCCTTTCGACCACATTATTTTCTTTGTTAACAATATCTAAACTTTCTGAAGCTGAGTTGTGTACCTCACTCTTAGACTGTAGAATGAGCTAATATATAATTCTACAACTGTCCTTTTCAAAGATTTCTATAGGTGCTCAATGAATTTCTTTGATCTACTAGTAATGCCTTTAAATACAAGGTGTGCTGCATAATAAGCCTTTCAGATAGATAGATGTAAGCTGCAACACACTGCTCAAAGTACATACTGTGGTCTGTAATGATCCTTAATTCTTTTATTTCACTGTCACCCTACCCGACTTCCCTCACCCATCTCTTCCCATCTTCCTATCCTCCTTTTTCTCTCAACTTTAGCTCTAATACTGATCTCCATTATTCTTATCTACCTATTTCTCTTGTATATATTTACTCCCCACTATTTCTGAAAAACTCTTACACTTGTACAACTTGCATCCTGTATACCTTTTCTCTCTAAAATTCTAATCATGGCTTATAGAGGCACAGGCCTCTACTGTGTTATACCATGCGTAATTTACTTGTTTTCTGGATTCTGCTTTTGCAGACAGGGCAGGTATCACCATGATTCTTGTTTTTTTATATGTTGTTTTTATGTTAGTTTTTTATATGTTTATTTACTTTTCTTGCATGTTGTTAAAAATATTGTGTAACAACTTGTGTGTATATTTTAATTTTCAACTAATCAAACTGTACATAAATAAATAAATAAATGTCTCTGCCGCATTAATTTTCTAATCAAAGTGTGCAAGTCATTTTTCCCTAAATTTGACAATACCACAGTTAGTTACATTTAGTGTGGGACAGTTATTTGCATCTGTCATTGATTTTGTCTAATTCTTTTTTCATTTAAGGCTGGTATTCAGAAAAAAATAAATTACATGTGTGTCTAAGAACTACATAGCACAGTCAAAGTAGCCCAAAGTATCCTAATGCTGATTAACTATGTAGTGGGAGCAACCTTACCTGAGGCAGTCTGTATGAGTAGCAAATTGTCTGGCAAAAACCCAACAGGTCACACAACAATCAGGAAAGTACTTTAGTGGTCATGTGACCGCAACAGACCAGTAGTATTCACGCAGCATGCTTGTGACAAAGTATATTCACACATTCAGTGATGCATTGCTATTAGCACAGTTGAGAGCCCGGATAAGAGCTACACTTTCAAGCCCCTTACTATTTTTATTTTTTAAATGGGAAGGAAATGGGTAGAAAGAGGGAGCAGTGAGCAAAAGAACACTCAGAAGAGCAAGAAGGAAGAAAGAAAGAATGGTATAGGGTATATTTTTTGGGGGGCAGGTGGACCTTGTTTATATTTTCAAGAAGGACAGAGGGGAATGTAGTGTGGGAAAGGTGTGGGGAGCAAAGAATATATATGGATGGCAGCAGGAACAGACAAACAAACAAACAGAAAAGACAGACAAAGACCAACAAGGAGCACAGGCCTCTCACCTGTACAGATTTTTGCAGAATGTCCAGATTTTTGCCTCATATTTTTGGTCCACTTTTCATAAAATTGTAGTTTTCTGGCAAATTAGTGGCAAATCATTAAAGACTAAAGTTAGAAAATAATGACAGACATTTGAGCTTCAGGCTTCATACCCTTCAGAAAATTAATGCTAATGCAAAACCTGTTATTCTATCAATTTTCTAAGTTTTTAAGAGCAATATTTAAAAATTGCTCCTATTTTTGGTCCTCTGTCCCATTTTTATTTATGGCTTTGTCCAGATTTCTTACTCTAAGAGGTTGAGAAGTATGAGGAGCAATGCTAGCACAAATGGGGAGGAGAAGAGAAGGAAGAGAGATAGACAGAGAGAAGGACAGTTGATGATGGGGAAGATTGAACAACAAACTGAGCAAGGAACTGACATGCAGTGAACAGGAACATTGTGATATGGTGTAGGATCACGTGATGACTAAATGCTACACTGCAGGGCACTGTATCAAACTTGAGACCAGTCACCGCCATGATCACCCTAATGGCTAAGCCCAGCTAATGTTGGCCTGCTGGTCAGGATGAGGCAGCTTTGCAACTCCATCAGTCACATGAGAACATATTCTATGCAGCAAATGTGGGTGTCCAGCCTCCAGTCTAGGAAACACATTTACAAGCTTACCTTATCCTGTTAGAAGACATACCTGGAGCCCCTACCAACAGCCTTGCACTCTCCATTGTCGGGTATTTGTACTGTCCATGAGCTGCAAGCAGTATGACTGCAAGAGGCAGTGAAGCTGGGCTGGACAACCATCAGAACAAGTAGTGCCCATCACAGAGGCGCTTCCCAAGCAGATGGTAGACATGGCCTACCAATTAGTGTCCTGCATGGCACTTTGGAGAGCATGCTGTGTTTACCTCACCACAGAATTCTAAAATTAATACAGATGGGACATAGATATGTGGTGGCAATAATGTACCATGATATATAGTAGCCACCATGTAGCATTACAAACAGGATGGCAGATACAAGCCCACAGTATCCCAGGTATAACTTGTGCAAATAAGGGTGGTGGAATGGTCAGTGAAAGAGTAAGGCATGTCAAACTCACCAGGGCACTGTGAATTAAAGGCAGGGTGGATGGATATGGATGTGACACTGAATAATTCCAACCATTTGGGTCCAAAGTAGACAGTAACACCTGGGATGGTGGTGGCACACCCACCATCAACCCAGTCTTCATCACCATGCCACAGTTGAAAAGTTCCTAGTGGTAGTATGGATAGTAGAACTGTTCATCATGCAGCTACAAGGGGTGACTAATAAAGCAAAATAGAGCTGTATCAATGGCTTAAATAACTAGCTGCAGTGCTTAAAGGATATAAAACTGCGGTGGTGATGCTGCGGTAGTGTTGTCACTTCACAGTAAGATGTTGTCCCGTTTTATTCTCAGCTAGAGCGTCTTCTGTGTGGAGACATGCGTGAATGGGCGTACCTTCATTGAAGGTTGTGCATCAGGACCAGCAACTCGGCACGTAAAAATCTACTGCCAATCATTAGCGGACCAGAGTTCCGCTGTGGTGACCCCTAACCGGGAAAAGCCAAAAGACACAACAAGTGCTTAAAGGATATGCAGCCATAACATCAATTCCATATAAGTACACTGATATCTGAACAGTCTGGCTTGACTTCTCTGGCATATCAAAACAATTCTATTTTACCTTACCAGGTGCTGAAAAACAAGAAGAAAAGATACGTGTCCATGATCCAGAAAAACTACCAATAGCTGAACAAGAATACCTCCCCATGTATAACCAACCACCAGTGGCTACCATTTACTGTACAACTCTGGCTTCCTCTCCCTATCCTCTTCTTTCCATGTCCTTTTGGAACATGTTTAGGTCACTGTAATGGTTCCAGCACTGCACAGCAGAGGGGGTGCTGTTCTAGACAGTCCATTCAGAAGCCATGGCCATTTCACACACTGACATCAAGAGGAAAATGGTAGTTTTTTGGTTGAGGGTTTTTGTTAAAGCAAAAAGTCTTGATAAATGTGACATAGGTTCAGATGGAGATGAGACTAAACAACTGCATAAAATATCAGCCTGTCAAACAATAGTGTGTGCATGAACCATGAAAGATGAAAATACTATTTCAAAGAAACTGTCATGTGTAATAAGTGGGAACAATAGCTTTTTATCATTATAACTACTATAACAATAATGTTTTGAAATTTAAATGGCCTTACAGGTACAGACATAAAAGAAAGAGTATTGAATTATGCTAAGAAATGCAGAGTGCAAATAGTAATGCTGCAGGAGATACATTTGGAAAGAAATGAGCATGTGGATTTGACAAAGAAAGGATTTCAGGATGGTTATTCAGCAGAATGTCTAGGACAAAGGAAAAGAGGAGTAATTATATTACTTGCTAGAGGGGCTCCAATTGCACTAGAAGAGGAAAAAAAGACAGTAATGGTAGATTTGTGGTAGTCAGGGGCTATTGGCAAGTGAGGATGATTATGCTGGCATGTATTTACAATCCACCAAAAACTGGTATTATGGAGCTTAAGAAAATATTGGGAAAAATAATCAGCTTTCAGCAGGGAATATTACTTATAGGTGGGAAATGAAACGATTTACAATAGTGAGAATGTATCAGGTGATCTAGAAGGGAAAATATAACAAAGGAGGGTAGATTTCTGAAGAAAGCTACGAAAATATTTGGCACAGAAGAAGTGAATTCACTAGTAGGAACATCAAGAGAATTTACATATTATTCTCCAGTTTATAATAACTGGGCTAGACTGGTTAGAAATTATATTTCACAGGAACATGTGCATTTAATTGAAAGCGTCAACACACCTAAAAATATTTCAGATCATATATATATATATATATAGGGTAATGAAGTAAAAATAAGACACTGGCACTTTCCCACTTAACTGCAAAAAAGAGAGGAATTTAAAGAATGGGTAGTGGAAATTATTCAAGAGTTATTAGGGAAGATAGAAATTTCTTCAAAAGGAATACCTAGTGAGTGGGATAAAATGAAAACAGAGTTTAAAATAGGGTAGACATAAAAGAGAAAGATATATGGTTAAGTAATATCAGTAATTATTTAGAAGGAATGGCAAAGGTTAAAGTACTACAGAATAAAGGGAATCTCACAGAACAAGAAGAGGAACAACTGCAGCATGTTAAACAGAACATAAGGGACTAGTTGGATAATATGAATAAGATTAGAAAGATTGCTGTTAAAAAAACAAATTTTTGATAACTCCAGAGCACAAAAACTTTTGGCAAAGCAGCTTTGAGAATAGAAAGTAGAAAGGGTTGTCACCAAACTTAGGGAATCCTATGGCAAGAAAAATAACCAGAGATCCTACAGCGGTATTAGAGTTATTTTGTAAATTTTATGAAAATTTGTATAAAGCAAAGTAATGTGGAAACCAAGAAAGAGCACAAATGGAAATATTTATAGAATACTTAGTTATGCCACAATTAAAGGAAGATAAGGCACAACAAGTAATATTTATTTATTGCATTTTTATACAAGGATAGTCTGACACTGGGCAGAAAGTAGAAGGCCTGGGAGAAAAGCTCCAGAAGAAATTCCAAAATTACGTAAAGGTGATAGTAAACAGAGGGTATACAATTAATAAACAAATATACTAAATTTAAACAGAATATCATTATTTAATAGTAGCATCATATAATGAGCTATTAAACTTTTTCTGGGGAGAAAACCCACTGGAAAAAATTACATGAAGAACATAGCAAACAAAGGTATTCTAGTAATCAACACAGGTATGCAAGTAATCAGCAAATGTGCAACATTTAAACAGAATACTATTAATTAATAGCAGTGTGATGATGTGAGGTAGTGCTAGTTATGCCAGGGGATCAGGGCAGTACACGTGTAACATATGCCAGCATAGCTAGCTGGAATTTTCTAAAGAATTATATGTCATTTGAATATCAAACTGATATGTACTGATGCTTGTGTTAAAAATATATTTGCAAGGTTGCTTGTGTTAAAAAAATGTATCAATAATGGGCCCTGCTGGACACAAGAAATATATATGCATGTCAGGTTGTATTGTTGTAACTGCTGCAATGTATATATTTTAACAAAGCATACTGGAAGGGAATGGGTCAAGCTCAGCCCAGCTAACCTTAAGAAAAATAACCTGAAATTAAATGACTTGGTTTAGGCCATAAAGATTTTATCTCACAGGTCTGAATGCAGCTAGAAATTCAATGTCTATGAAAAGCCTTTCTACAAGAAGGGTAGAAGTGTTGGAATTGTTTTATAGCTTCCAGATGCTGTATTAAACCTTAGCAAAGTTCTGTATGTGTATTGTGACATATCTATGTCAAATCCTGACTCAGTTGCTAGTGAGGGGGTAGTGTGGGAACCACAGTCAGGTGACCAGATGTGATGTCATTCTGTAGCTAGCACTGAAATTGTATTTTGATACTAGTGATAGATGTGATAGAAGCACTCAGCACTCTGGTTTTGGGAATCTGACAAAAGGGGCACTCATCTAGTTTATCTTGCCTTGCTTTAGTAAGTGACTAGGGAACAGTAATTCTTCAGTCAGGAAAATATAGTGAGATTGGCTAAATGTTGTTTTTTTATGTATCTGCCTGAGTCTTTCCATCTGTTTTGTTTTTTATATTTCCTGTGAATTGAAACTCTGGTGTTTATTGTGAACAGCTATTCAGTATTTTCATGTTTTCTATTTTATTATTTATTATTAAATATAAGTGTATATATATTCCATTGTGGCTGGTCTTTTAGAAAATATTTAATCTTTGAGACTAATTACGTTTATTTAATGGCACTGTGGCTTCATGTTCCTGAAGGTCTTGCCTCTTGGTCAAACGTTGCCATTTGTATAAGTATTTATTTGATTGAGAGTAATCGGGTATCCTGCTTAGATCCTTAGAGTAGCTGGTTTTGTGGATATTCTGGTGGCAGTGTATCTTCCTTATAGTTTGGATGGAGGTGGAAAAGTGAGTAAGCTGTTCCAGCCTACCCCAGGTGTGTGTGTGTGTGTGTGTGTGTGTGTGTGTGTGTGTGTGTGTGTGTGTGTGTGTGTGTGTGTGTGTGTGTGTGTGTGTGTGAAAATCAAATCTCAGAGACAGTGTGTGTGTCAGCTACTTTGAACAGGGACACTGAGAGCACTGATTTCACAAAGTGAGTGGTAGAGGACTTGGCTTGGAACACCTGGCTAAGGACTTAGCTTTATAGCTGTGTCAGTGAAAAGTCTGATTTGGGGCCTGAAAAGGTAGCCCAGCCACAGGACTGGAGTGTGCATTCCCTGTGTGCTCTTAAGGAAAATTGTACTTGGTGCAGAAAGCTGCATTTGAAAGTACTGCGTGTGCCTATTTTTTTCTAAGTGAATATTTCCCACCAGTGTCAGCTGTAAGGATTGAGGCTCCTTGATCACTGACCCAGAGGAAGGATGTCCCATTTTGGTGAGCAGTGGTGTGGATATTAATTGAACTTCTGTATCCTGTAAGTAGTTGTCAGTAAAGGTGTGTATACTCTCAGCAGCCACAAGGTAAACATGCAGAGTTTCATTTTTTACAACAGTTTTATTTATTTTTATTAGTTTAGTTTAGTCGGGAAAAGTAGGCAAAGTTGTCAGCAGAGGATTGTGGCAAGCTGGGGGTTAACTAGTTGGCTAAGGTGTTCAGATCCAAAGGACTGCTGCATGCCAACCTGTCTAAACAGTAAATGATTTCAGCCTTAGTTGCAGCTGCAACACAGACCAGCAACCAGGAAGACAGCCAGTCTGGTGATGAGGATGTGCAGCCCTCAGAAACAGGACAGTTCACCTTTTCCTCAGAGAATTTAAAAACCTGTCTGGAGTTAATCAGACTTGAACTGTGGGCAAAACACCTGGAATCAGAATCAGCAGAGAGCGACTGCGGTGTTTGGAGGCTGAAGAAAATGAGAAGCAGCATCAACATGAGAGGGGCATGCAGACTCTTCATCAGTAACATGCAGGTAATGGGGACGGGAATAACAGAATCTTAGAAACAACAAAGGTCAGTAAACTTCTTCCACAGTATAAAGAAGGTGATCATTTTGATAGTTTTATTCATATATTTGAAGGAGTATGTAGACAAAATGATGGTGACCAAGGGCTCTGGGTATGGTTCCTGACCCCCTTATTCTATGGTGAAGCTGTAACTGCTACTTCAAAATTGCCTCAAACTGATTGTTTAAATTATGGCAAGGTTAAACAATGTTTATTGGAATGTTATAAGTTAACACCTGAAGCTTACAGAAAAAAAGTTTTGTGAGTATAGACGTAAGGCAGATGCACGTGTATGTGATTATATTGCTGAGCTAAGCACATATTTTCATATGTGGGTGAGTGGGTGTCAGGTCACCACCTTTGAAAGGCTGGCAGACCTTTTGGTGAGGGAACAAGCCCTTAGCACTTTGCCTGAGAACATGAGAATTTGGTTTGCAGATCGAGAGTGTAACTGCAGATGAGCTGGGGTGAAAATGAGATATCTATTTAGCAAGCAGGCCACCACTGCACAAGAAGAGGATACCCAGTGCTGCACTTGGATATAAAGGAACCCATGGTGGGCAGCTTAAACCACCCCTACAGAGTCCACCAGTAACAGGGAAGCCACTAGTTCAGGTACACAGCCAGGATCAAGGTTTAGATGTTTTAAGTGTAACCAGTGGGGCCATGTAGCATACAAATGTCCACTGAAGCAAAGTGGGGAACAAAAGGTGAGGGAGCCAGTGAGTGGGAATAATAGTATGCAAGTGGAAAGTTGTCTGAAGACAACAGGGGTACCAAACTATCACCGGAGTTTGTATCCTATCTTAGTGGATGGAAAACAGGCAACTGCTAAGAGAGACACAGTCTCTGACATAACCATTGTGAAGACTGCAGTGGTTAAAAAGGAGCAGTACTTGCTTGGGCAGTCCACTCCAGTCAGAGATTTATGAGGGATCCCATTCCAAATACCTTTGGCCAGGGCTTACCTTGACTGGGAGGGTGGAAATACAAGCAAGCAAGTAGGTGAGTTTGAGGCTATCCCTGCAGATGTCTTGATAGGGAATGATTTTTATAATTTAGTACCTTGTGTGCATGCAATTATATGCAGTCAGGCTTGGAGACAGGGATGTGGGTCTGATAGCCTGGGGGAGACCCAGACAGACCCCACACTTGAAGCCAGGGCCAGTGATGTGGCTATTTCAGGAAGGGAGCTATGAGCCTGAAGGTGAGCCACAGCTGCTGATAGGTACTGATGATCTCTTGGACAGGGTGACTGCAAGGGCAGAGATGAGTGGTAGTACCCAGTCTGACAGTGAGGCACCGCTGTTAGAAGATACCAGACTTTCTGTCAAAGGAGAGCTGGGAAGGGTCACAAAGGTAGAGTTGAGAAAGGCTCAGCTCTTGGGCCCTACATTACGAGGCTTGAGGGAGGTAGCTAAGGAGGCACATGATTCTCAAGGAAAAGGGGAGTCTATATACTGGTACAAAGGGTTACTTTATAGAGAGTAGACCCCTGAGGGAGGACTAGAGGGTGAGGTAATATAGCAGTTTGTAATGCTCAGAGTCTACCATTTGCCATTTCTAATCATAGCCCCATGACCTTCCTCTTGCAGGTCATGTGGGCATAAAGTGTATCAAGAGACATATCATGCAAATGTTTATTGGCCTGTGATTGCAAGGGATGTAACAGAGTACTGCAGAAAATGTGAGCAGTGTCAAAAAGTAGGCAAGGCAGGACACAAGATCAAAGCTCCTTTGATGCTTTTGCTTGTGATGGAGGAGCCATTTCAAAGGGAAGAAATATAACCTAGTGGTGGCAGATTATGCTACTAGATACCCTGAGGTGGTGGCTCTTTCCCCCATTGAGGCAGAGAAGGTGGCAAATGTTTTGTTAGATATTTTCAGCAGGGTAAGTTTCCTAAGAGAAATATTGACTGACAGAGGTGCCAATTTCATGTCCAGAAATGCTGGCTTGTCTGTGGGAACACTGTGGGGTGAAGCACCTAAAGACCACCCCTACCACCCCTAGACTAATGTTCTTGTGGAGAGGATGAATTCTACATTGAAGACCATGCTAAAGGCATTTGCAGGCCAGTTTATAAGAGAGTGGGACAAATATTTGCCCCATTTACTGTTTGCACACAGAGCAGCACCTCAGGATTACACACGTTTTTCAACCTTTTAGTTGCTGTATGGGCATAGGGTGAGGGGGCCCTTGGAATTGATTTGTGATGAATGGGAGGGTGAGCGTGAATCCCACAAGGTGTCTGTTGTGGCATATCTCCTAAATCTCAGGACAAGGCTTAAGGATCTGATGGGCTTGGCCCAGGAGAACCCGGCAGGAGCCAAACAGCAGAAAATGGTCTGGTATAACAGGAATGCTGGAGCCTGAGAATATGCTGTGGGATAGCAAGTTATGGTACTCATTCCTGTCAGACTCAATAATCTGTTGGCGGCTTGGGAAGGACCCTTCAAATTGGTAAGGAAGGTCAGTGATATTGACTACATGGTAAAAGTTTTAGGCAGGAGGCAGGGAAACAAACTGTACCATATTAACAATGTGAAGCCTTACCATGATAGGGAAGCCCTTGTGCTGAGTATTTGCAGTGGGTGGCAGGTGGAGTCTGAGAGGGATCTGGTGATCGATCTCCTTGGTGAGGCTCAGATTGACACCACAGTGGATGGAGTAGCCATGTCCCAGCAGCTATCCCCTACCAAGCTTTGAAAAATCCGAACAGTGTTACAGAAGTTTGGGGACGTGTTCACTGGGAAACCTGGGTGCACCCACTTGGGGTAGCACTGTAGTGGGGTCAGCAATCCCAATGCACATGGGCTCACAAGACAGGGTATGGGTTAATGTGTTCCCAGACTGGCTCATTTCTCTCAAGCAACATTTCTCCAGGGTCAATTGAAAAACTAGCTTGAGTCTTCAAAGGGGGGAAGATGTGATGATGTGAAGTAATGACAGCTGTGCTAGTGGGAGTAAGGCAGTGCATGTGTAATATATGCCAGCATAGCTAGCTGGAGTTTTGTAAAGAGTTATATGTCATTTGAATATCAAACTGATTTGTACAGATGCCTGTGTTAGAAATGTATTTAAATGTATTTGTAAAGTTGCTTGTGTTAAAAATGTATCAACAATGGATCCTGCTGGACAGAAAAGAAATATACATGTATGTCAGGCTGAATCATAACTGCTGAAATTCATATATTTTAACAGTGAATACTGGAGGGAAAGGGGTTAAGCTTAACCCAGCTAACTTAAAAAAAATAGCCTGAAATTAAATGACTTGTTTAAGCCATAAAGATTCTATCTCACAGATCTGAATGCAGCCAGAGAGGTAATGTCTATGAAAAGCCTTTCTGCAAGAAGGGTAGAAGTGATGGAATTGTTTTATAGCTTCCAGATGCTGTATAAAGCCTTACCAAAGCTCTGTGTGTGCATTGTGATACTTCTGTGCCAAAGCCTGGCTCAGTTGCTAGCGAGGGAGTAGTGTGAGAACCACAGAATCAGGTGGCCATATGTGATATTCTGTAGCCAGCACTGAAGTTGTATTTACATAGTACTGAGAGATGTCATAGAAGCACTCAGCACTCTGGTTTTGAGAACCAAATAACAAGGACGCTCATCCACTTCATCTTGCCTTGCTTTAGTGACTATGGAACAGTAATTCTTCAATCAGTTAGGAAAAGATGGTGAGATTAGCTAAATATTGTTTTTTCTGTATCAGAAAGTCTTTCTGTCTGTGTTGATTATTATATTTCCCAGTGTGCATTCACTGTATGCTCTTAAGGGAAATTGTACTTGTTGCAGACAGCTGCATCTGAAAGTAGTGTGTATGTGTGTCTATTTTTTTCAGTGAATGTTACCCACCAGTCTTAGTGGTGAGGACTGAGGCTCTTTGATCACTGGCCTAGAGGAGGGACGTCACAAGCAACATCATGTAAAGAGCTATGAAGCATATTTGGAAAAGAACTTGACAGAAGGAAATAAAATGAGGAAAATGGATGATTAGTATTAAGAGGTGAGACAGAATGTTTTAGAATAGGTAAAAGGAAGAAGAGGGAGAGGTAGAGGACAAGAAGGAGATTTTGGATGAGCAACTAAGGGTACAGTGCTTGGAAAGGCAAGGAGAAAGTAAGGGGCAGGATATTTATTATCCAGGAGTTGTGCATATTCAGAACCAGGTATCTTTTAGGTATTCTCTTGTTTGTGCCTTAAAATGTATTTATTTATTTATTTACATTTGTTTACCAGCAAAGTTCAACTAGGCCAGAAGCCCATTTTCAGCAGAGGCCCCGGGAGAAAAGCTCCACAGAAATACAAGCAGTATGCAATAATTAGATAGTACAATAGTATACATACAGTAAGATACAGAATACATATCTTCTAGTTAGTCTATACAAAGTAGTATTCAATATAGTTTTCTAGTGGATATAGGTTCAAAAAGAAAAACACAAGCATTTCAGTGATCACTGTGAGAAAAAATAAAGTTAGTAGTGTACATATTAAATAATAATTATGACCAAATGAGATTTCCTTTATATATATTTATTTTTGAGTAGTAATAAACACTGAGGAGAGGGAGAAAATGAAATAAGGAGTGGATAGTGTGTTGAGAGAGTTATAGATATCTTGTCAGTCAGGTTTGGCACAGGAGCAATGTCAGTTCTTGGATAGATGATTAAATAGTAGTTATTTAAAACTGGTAGATTCAGGTGTGTTTTTGAGGGTGTGGGGTAGAGAGTTCCATAATTTGGTATTTGATTTGAGCATTGGGCTTCATCGTGAGTGTTGTTAGCTTTGTTTACTGTGAGAAAGTTTCCATCTGCAGATCTTTGACTTCATAGGCATGAGTAGGGAACAAGTTCCTCGAGGGATGGGCAACTGTCAGGATGAAAGATGATATTGTGTGTGAATTTAAGTTGGTAGAGACGAATAATGTTAGGTAGCTTGAGCCTATTTAATTTATGTAGAGCAATACAATGGGGGGTTTGGTTGGAAAGGTTGGCTGCGAAACAGGCTATTTTGTTCTAGCAAGTTTCCAATTTGGTTAAGTCTGATTTTTTTTTAAGTTGGTAAAGAGGAGGAAAGCATATAGGAGCATAGACTGGAGAAAGGTTCTGGATATGGCTAGTCTGGTATTGTCAGTGAGGAATGGCTTGCTACTGTAGAGTGAGCCAAGTTTGATGCGAACTTTCTTAATTGTGGTGTCTATGTGTTGGTCAAATCTGAGTTTGTTGTCAGTTGTCACTCCAAGGAGTTTTGTATGCACAACTGGTTGGATAACTGTGTTTGTTTCTTAGAGAATAGTGAAAAGAGGGGTGGTTGGGGATTGTTTGCTACTGGTAAATAGCATTCATTTTTGGGGTTGAGGATTAGTTGTGATTTACTTAGATATGTTTCTATATCATTAAAAGCTTGTTGGGCTACTATTTGGAGTTCTGGTAAGGTATCTGCTGAGCAGATTAAAGCTGAATTGTCCACATACTGAACTACTTTAGCATGCATTGTGGATGAGGCTAGATCATTAGAGAAGATGGTAAAAAGAAGGGGTCCTAGTATGGACTCCTGGGGAACTCCAACCGAGACAGGCAGAAGTAGTGAGAGTTTGGATTTCCATCATACTGCTTGTTGTCTGTCAGAAAAATAGCTTAGGAACCAGGAGAGGGAAGTGTTTGATAGGTTTAGTGAGGCAAGAGTACTAAGGAGTTTCTGATGGGAGACCGTGTCGAACGCTTTTGACATGTCTAAGAAGATTGATGCTACTTGCTGGTTTGAATTTCTCAGCTGGTTGATGGTGCTAGAGAAATTAATTAGAGCTGTGGTGGTGCTATGTTTTGGTCTGAAACCATGTTGGGAGGGAGAGATAAGGTTGTGAGATAACAGGTATTGTAGTAATTGAGTGTGGATACATTTTTCCAGAATTTTGACACAGGGGGAAAAGATGGCTATGGTTCTGTAATTGTTTAATTCTATTGATGTTCCTCCTTTATGCAGAGGGGTGATATAGGAAATTTTCCATACTTTTGGAACATATTGTTCTGCTATGGCATCAGCTGACAGTTTGAGGTACTCATTGGGGAGTTGGTCAGCTGCTAAGGAAGAAGGTTTCAATTTTTTCAGCATTGTTCTTATGGTGTTAGTTGGGACAGGTTTGAGGTAAAAAAAAGTTGTTAGTTTCCACATTAGGCGGAAGAGACAAAGGGGTGGAATTGTTCCCTGTAACTAAGGAGAGGATGGTGTTTATAAAGTAGATGTTGATTTGTGAAGCAATACTCATGCTTTGGTTATTGGTTGTTGGTTCTGGAGTTGTAGCTTTACCTGGGTGGAGGAGTGAGTTAATTGCTTGCCAGAACATTTTGGGATTGTTTTTGCATTTGTTTTGCATAATTGTATAATATGTTTTTTTGTCTAGTTTGAATTGTTTTTTTTGTTTTTTTTTTTATTGCGGAGCTGCTGGTATGCTAGAAGAGTTTTATTGTCTTTTGTTTTTTTTGTATCAATACCAGGTTTTGTCCCTTAGTTTTTTTAAGTTTAATGGTTTCTTTTGATATCCAGGGCAATCTCCTATTTTTAACACAACATGTACGAGTTGGTGCTAAGCTATTTAGAATAGCTAAAAATGTGTCATTGAAGTATGTTACGGCCTGGTCAAATTGGGGATGATGGAGTGGTGTCTGGTTGCATTTACTGAGCATGTGTATGAATGCTTCATTGGAGAAGTTTTTCGTATTTCGTACAACTTTGTAAACTATGGTTCTGGGTGAGTTGAGCCGATGACGGAGTAATTATGTAGGTCTATGGTTACTTAAATTATTTGGAAGGCATCTGGAGAGATAGTTGTGGGTGGTACTGTTGATAAGGTTAGGTATACTTGGTGTTTGCTATGTTTCTTAGATTGAGACACAGGGAGTTCCAGATTTTGGCCAGAAAAGAGGAGTAAAAAGAGTCACCAGCTGAGGCGTTAGCTTTTGTAACAATTAATAATATTTTCTCAGTGGATCTCATCTGTCTACTTGGCTTATAAAGCTGGAGAATATTTTTAAAATTTGGGCATTTGTCTGGATAATAGATAAGTGTACAGGAAGTGACTAATTGGGACAGTGTAAGGTAATGCCTTAGCTCTAACCACTGAAGTTTGTTTTTTAAGGCCAGACAATGATGTGCCCTATAATGATGAGCGCCATCTTATTATAGCACTGTTCCAGGACTGAGATTTGAGTGAATTGTAGGTTAATCAAGATGGGAGCACCATAAAGTAGTGTAGGGATGAGAATGGATTGAGAAATACTTTTTCTGACTTTATCTGTAAAGTATTGTTTGACACTAAAGAAAACACTCAGCTTTTGGTGGATGTCTTTTTACTGCGTGTTTTGTGTGATGATCAAAATTTAAACTATCATCAACAGTTAAGTCCTAGAAGCTTAGTCTAACTTATTTAGTTCTATGTCAGTGAAGTCAAAGGAAGTGATATAGCAATTATTTTTGTTGTCAGTTGAATGCTTTGGGGTAAATGAGATCAGTTTTTTTTTTAGGATCAATGAGCAATTGTGTTTGAGACAGCCAGGCCTCCATAGTGAAGAATGATCTTTGGTCAGTTGTTTTAATTTATCGATGCTTTTAGCAGAAGAGATGATTGTTGAATCATCTGTGTACTGTATGAAGTTGGCTTGTTTAGAAACTAGGTAGAGATAATTAATGAATCATTAATGAATATATTGAACTACAGAGGACATAAAATTGGATCCATGAGGGGCACCCACTGAAATGGGAAGAAAAGCTGACTTACTGCCTATTTAAGAGGTAGCTGGAGAACCAGGATAGTGATGTTTCATGAAATTGTAGGCAAGCTAGTTTTTGAAGCAATTTTCAGTTGATACTATGTCAAAAGCTTTGTATAAATCTAGAAAAAAGTGCTGAGACTAGCTTTCCAGAGTTTTGCTAATGTTTAACAGATGTACATGTACTATGAAAAGGATGGAAATTATTCTGTCTAGGGGAAAGGAGGCAGTTGCCAGTGAGAAAGCTGAGGAGTTGAGACTGGATACACTTCCCCAGAATATTTCAGAGTGGAGACAGTACAGCTCTAGCCCTGAGGTTTGAGAGCTCATTTCAGTTTCCATGTTTGTGAAGAGGAAGAATGTAGCTCCTTTTCCATAAGGTTGTGACATAGCTTCTGGTTACGGAACAGTTGATTAGGATTAATATAGGAAAAGCTAGTGAATCAGCAGCAATTTTAAGTACTCATATGGTATGTTATAAGGGGCAAGAGTGGTAGTTTTAATGTTAGTAATAGTATTTAATCGTATAAATTGAAACTGATTTGAGTGTAAGTGTTAACATATAAGGAAATGAGATAAAAATGGTGATGTATAATCAATCTGCAGGGACGTCTCCAGGAACAGATGATATTCCTGTGGACGTTTCAAACTTAGGAGGGAAGAAAGTGATAAAGATCTGGAATATTTTGTTTAAAAGTATTTGAAAAGGAGGGGGTGTACCCTTTTTGGAAGAAAGCTGTGATGGCTGTATTACCCAAAGAGGGTAAAGATCTGATAGACCCAGCCTCATATAGCCCCATTTTAATGTTTAACCATGTTTAAAAAGCATTTATGCCTATATTAGCTATAAGAATGGCAAAGGTGTTGTCAAAATTGATAGGTATGGATCAATGTGGCTTTGTGGGGGAGGGAGTCAAACATTTACAAAATTAATAGAACGGTGATGATCCAGAGGGAAGCAGAATGTAAAAAAAAATAATGCTGTTGTTCGTGGGTGTTGATACAATGAAACCATTTGACAGAGTAAGCTATAATTTTATGAGTAGGGGAATGTAAGCATTTGGATTCCCTGATACAACAATAAAGTTAGTTAGGAGGATATATATGAATGATCGGAGGCAAGAATTAAAGTGGGAATGTTCTACTTCAATAAGTTGTTTGTGAACACAGGACAAAATCAAGGGTACCCTCTTTCCTCTTAGTTATTTACTTTATATTTAGAACCACTGGCAAAGAAACCAAGGTAGTCAGAAATTCAAGGATATAACTGGTATGGTAATCAAGAAAAGTTGGCTTTATTTACAGATGGTATTATTTTGTACTTGATAAATCCATAAAAGGACATCTCAGTTTTTGTGGAACACTTTGAGAGTTTCAAGTTTTTTCAGAGTATAAAATTAATGAAGTTAAAGCAAAAGTTGTAGCGTAAACCATGTATCCACTCATGACTTTGTTGGCTATACCCATATTTATGGGGACAACATAAAATTAAATACTTAGAGTATGGATGAAAAAGACTTCTGTTATGGTAGCTAAGGATATGTGGGAAGAGATTAGATAAAATATAATGCAAAAGCTGAGAAGCTCTTGCTTATGGATATGAATAGTAAGATGCAAGTAGTGAAAACATTTTTCATCTAATTAGTTTTAAATATGGGCCAGTCGTATTTTTATCAACCAGAGGAAACGTTGTGGATAATAATTAAAGAGTTGAAGGAATTTATCTGGGAAAGTAAGAGGGCAAGAGTCAGGTGGGATAAATTGGTCCTCCCAATAGAACAAGGTGGTTTAGGATTATCTGATTTGAAAGGATATTTTAGAGTTGCACAGCTAAGGCTCATATATAACACAATGCATAAGGTTATAATTTAAAATGAAAAGGGGTGATAATGAAGCAAGGTGGGGGCAGAGTTCAAGAAATAAACAGAGTGGATTTTAGATGCACATCCTTAAGGAGAATAATAAACACCACACAGAATATTATATTCATAAAGTTGCAGAAAGTATTCTAGGAACTAAGCCAACACATGAATGGAGAATGGAGATTTTTTGCCAATAAGGATGACTGCAGGTATGGATACAGAAATTAGGCAAGAGGGGGCTAGAATTTATGGGGGAAACCGGCAAGGAACCAAGATATTGGGAAGAAATAACTAGAGAGTGAAGATAATGCAGTGGGATGAGGCCAAGAATAATTCTGAACTGCAGGTTAGTGACTGCTTTTCCTAACAGGGATCGATATCAGAGAATCTGCAAAGAGAAAAGGATATGAGGGTCCTAAGTGAAAGACTTGCTCTGTTAAAGTATTTAGTCAAATCAAGAACAGAACTTGCTGTTAAAGAGGAGATAATTAGTATAGCATATAAAATATTGGATGATAAATATAAGAATCAGTCAGAGGAGGTTAGAAAAGATTAGGAAAAGAGACTGTAAAAGCAATTTACGAGGGAACAATTGGAGGACATATGTATGGCTCCCAAGTATGCAACAAAATCCAAAAGATTAAGGATTTTTGCTTGGAAGTGTTTGCATAGGTATTTTTATACCATAAACAGAGTTAAATAATTTTTCCTCAGGTATATGGAAATGCTGATGTGTAATGGGGAAGAAAGAGGTACATATTTTTTAAGAATGCAGTAACTCGTCAAATTTTAAAAATTCCCTACAGAGTACTCTGTCAGAAATATTGGGGGAGCAGGTGGGTGTAACTAAGAAAATTATTCTTTTGAACTAGAATACAGCATATGGATTGCCTAGACATTGTAAGGCCTTATTAAGTTTAATTCTGTTGACTGCCAAAAAAGTAATTGCTAGAAAATGGAAAGCAAAGTCTAAACCAACTGTGTTTGAAGTACTGAATATTGTAAACGAGATAAAGAACTAGAAGAGGAATCTATAGAAAAAGGAAAGAGCAAATTACATAGAAATAAATAGAAACTGAGGGAACAATACATGTAAAATAATGTTCAGGAGGTTTAAGGGAATCCAGAAACTGAGTGATTTATGTAATGTTGGACTGAAAGATAATATAGAAATAGAACATGTAATATATAATGTGTGTAAATGGAAACAAATGTTAATATGGCTTGTTTTCTTTTCTATTAATGTGTGTGTGCCTATGTCTTAAGTGATTTTAATAAAGTGTTTTAAAAAAAGAGAACAATAGTAGATTTATTTTGACACATGGGAATCCTGTGGCATGCACTGAGAAGCAGCCTGGCATTCTGATATAGCCCAATGGCACTACATAATCATATGTCAACAACACTGCTGCCTGGGTGGGCAGCCGCTCTGGATACAAGATATTTACCTTGTACATACCACTCAAGGGGGAACAGCATTCCTAGGGGCCATGAGGTAGATTAAGAAACTTGCAGCTCTGTGAAAGTAACAAACCTGTCCATGAATGAACAGACCATTTTGGAATCTTCAGTGCATGTGCATGAGCTGTCATGAACCTCATTCAGCAGTCTAGGCCTGGTAGACATTGTGTGTTGCATAAATCAGAGACATTTACCCTAAGCTGCCTCATTAGTATAATTCCCTCTCTACAAACTATGGAACAACTCAGTGTAATCATCTGCCACCACTGCTGTGTTCACAGCAGTACATTTCTTATGAACAGTGAGTAAATGACAAAGAAGATATTTATATTGGTCTACAGAGGGATGAAGTACCCTATGGTAAGGGTACTCATGCTAGGTGTAGATAGGGAGATTGACTGGATAACTGTAAGAAGGTTTTTCTTGCTGGGAGGGTCGCTCCACAGCAACCTAATGCCAGGGGGATGGGGAGCACAGGAAGCATTGTAATGTCGAATGAGAGAAGACAGGGAACAGGTGCAGACAGCAGTGGCCCATCAAATGTATGGCTGGAAAGGACAGTGTTGCAATGCACAAAGTCTGTATGTGTGTATATGGTACAGAGTAGATGGGGAGTTGGGAAGACACAACAAATGATAGATATATGACAGGGGTGAATATGTGTGGCACATGATGGCTGTGTCTTGGGCACAAACAAGTGTAGGCTGATGATGGGGTACATGTCACAACACAGTCTATCTCCATGCTGCCCTACTAGACCACTATGGGGAATTATCCAGTGATAATGCAGTATGGTAGGCATGGTACGTTTTGATGGAGCAGCAGCCATTTCATTGCATGACCAGTACAGCTGGTGCACTGCAAAATGTGTGCCTGCTCATTGACCATAAGTGTATGTCCATATTAACAGGTAGGTAAATGGTATCTAAGGAGCAGAAGTGCTGCAGGACGTTCTTCCAGTCAGAGACCACTGTGCTACTGCAGGTCATCTATAAGCAGGGGCAGCAGATGCTGAACAGAAACAAGAGTGACTTGTTTCTTCTAGAAAATATGTGGTGTGAATTGGTGGCAGATGGTAATGCAGTCAGTGGCCACAACATGGCAGTCTATCAGGTCCAATGTAGGGTTAGAACAGTTAAGGCCCATGCCATTACATAGGGTAAGATGGCTATGGATATGGTCTACTATTACA
This sequence comes from Protopterus annectens, assembly GCF_019279795.1. Classification (NCBI taxonomy): domain Eukaryota; kingdom Metazoa; phylum Chordata; order Ceratodontiformes; family Protopteridae; genus Protopterus; species Protopterus annectens. The sequence goes on along the minus strand of NC_056744.1, from coordinate 99,174,054 downwards.
GATCACCCTGAATGCCATAGAGAAGTCCATGTTGTTATTATCCAGAGAGAGTGAACAGACCCTGATAAATTGTAGAGGCCTAGATATGAGAGCTAAACTGGATGCACCATCTCTTGTCTCTGTTGGGAATGAAGCAGGTCAGTATTTTCTTTTATCAGTAACAAGTTTTAGTGGCACATCAGTGGCATTAGCCGAGCAATGCTTAACAGCACCATATCTCCTCTACAGCCATGTTTGGGATTCAGACATGAAGACATACCACAAAAAGTACATTTATTTCCATTCTGTACATAGCTGTTATCTGTACTATTGTTGCATCTCTAGACAATGGGATTGCCACATATTAACAGTGTTAGATGTATATCTCTCTCTGCTTTCACATTTATGTGATCTTCCACAGTGGAAGAGGGTATGGTTTGTATCAGTGTTGCATCTATGTCAGCAGGGGCCACCCCACCATTCCAGAGCTTCTGGAAGGACAGATCTTGCCAGGCACCCCTGCTTAGACAGCACACTCATCCCCTGTCCATGCATCAAAAGCTGGCAGTGGCACATCCACAGAACATGGGGACAGGGTATGGGAGGGAAGGACCAGTTGCAATTAATGCTATGGCTCCTACTGATTGCCTCACTTGTGTGCCACAGTGGGCATTACTCAACAGATGTGCAGGACTGTCATCCAGGTACAGGAAGATGCCAACACTGCCATGGCAGAGGCAATAAGCAAAAATGTGCCACCTGTGTGACAATGTATGTGAAATGACTGATGTGTTAGAGAGGCACACAGGTGCTTCACTGCCTCTGTGGGGCCATTTGCCTCCATACACTAGGACTAATGTCATTCCCATAGACACTGCTTATCTGCCTCCACTGGACATGTGGTGAAGGTTACGTACTGCTACCTCCCCCACATCACCTACCAGTTGTGAGCTTGATGTTACATACTGTGTCTGCCTGTGCAGATGTAATCTATGTGGTGGTCAGTCAGTAGGTGTTGGTGTTAGTGCAATTCCTCAGAGAGAACTCATCTGTGGCCAGGAACATACATGGTCTGTGATATTCCCACCCAGGAACACAAAAGATTATGTCACAGGTGCATATACACAGTGCAACCACATCTGTAGGAGCTGTTTCTTCTGAAGCCCATACTGAGCAAGTACTTACTACATCTGGACACCTAATCCCCCCATGGAAGCACTATGCTCTCCATGCACATCATACCAAGCTCCCACTCTCTAGCATATGTCATAATTCCCTTCCATATTCTTAGCCCCCCCATTCCACTGCTCTGCCTACTGCTGATCATTGTCACTGTGCCCCTTCTCACCTGTGCATATGATGACACCAGCACCCTGCCTTCACTGTCTTGTTTTTCAGGTAGGTGATGTATGACACAGTGGCCAATCGATGCACCACAGAGGATAGCCTAGGTGTAGTCCTGCATGTATTGCTTTTAATTTTTGCTGTGTCTGTTCTGGGGCATATTTCTGGACCAAATGCCATCTCTTTGCCAGTCCCACAGCATACTGCACCCACTTTTGCCTTGCATAGTCTTCCCCTTCAGCCAGTTCGTGTAGCTGCTCCTCAGCCAGAATATATGCTGCTGGCTCTAGCCTGTCTGGCCTCTGACAGAAATCCCCTGCTCTAGCTGTCTGTATGCTACAACATTGTGCAGAGATGCACAGATAGCAAATATCTTGCTGCAGGTCTCCAGAACATACCATAACTTTACCACCAGAGAAATCTAGATAGCAGAAGTGGGCTTTTGTCAATTTAAACACATGCTCAATGATGTAAAAACATCAACCCAAAAGGTGTATAAGACAAAAATCCACAAAATAACATCCATAGGAGGGACTCCAGTCAAGGAAATATGACTGGAGTGCCTTCTGTGGATGTTGTTTTGTGGACATGCTCAATGATGTTGTGTGTCTGTGACAGTGCAGCATTGCATTGTGACAGTGCAGCATTGCATTGTACCTCAGCCATGCTCTGTGAGTTGCATATCAGTATCATGAGCCATGTCTCTACAGCATATCTGGGATCACCAAAAAAATGTCCCTGTGGGAAGCCACCTTACACAAATCACTGGTATAGGTTAGACATTTGGCAGATGTAGATACACTGTATCTAATAACCTAGATTTTGCATATAACCTGGCAGCTGATGGATTGAAAACCCTTCCAGCTGATGTACCACTGTCTATGTGGACCAGACAGGAGAATGATGGTGATGTGGCTGTAAACAATGGCACCTAAATCCTCAAGGAAGTGTACCATTTAACAGAACACCCACAGTGTTGTTTCTCTCCTCTGTGGTCCTTATAAACTACATATGCTGTTCTATATGCTGTAGCATAACATCAAGGAGGTGTAGTGTTCATAAGGTGCATGCCTGTGATACACCCATTATGTCTCCTGACGGTTACTGGAAGGTCTCTGCAGCAAGCTTAGTCAATGTTATGCATACTTTAGTGTCCACAGGGATCAGTATTCCAAACATCACAGGGGATTACACGTGAAGGTGACACATGTCCAGAAATTCCTATATGGTGTCTCTGTCCACATGATATTGTTTGCCTGTATCTCTGTCATGGAGGCAATGGTATTTTAGGCACTATCAGATCCTACTGCAATCTGTAAGGTGAGGAAATGTGCAGACATGGATGCTGGCTGTGAGAGTAGCTTCTGACATATAATAATACAGCTAATTTCTAGCATTTTAGCAGGGTCTTTGTCTCTGTTCAACAAGACCATATAGAAACTCAGTAGCCATGGCTGATATCGCAATTTTAATATGTTTCTGAATCACTCCACCATGACCTTTACCAGCATTTACATTCACAGCTGATCTCATTAACAATTATACAGTCATTAGCATATGACACTGACCCCACAAATTAACAAGGTTGCACAACAGTGTTCCTGGCTCTCTGACTTGGTCTCATCCTGCACACAATGCTCTATTTGTTTGTAAATCCTAGCCTCTTCCCCCCTCCTTAATAATGGTAATTACCCATCTGCAGTTGTCGGTGCACTTTGCTAATAGCAGTTCACCACCTGTTACAGCCAAGAAAAACAGACTAAATAGGAGCCACCCCAATGTCAAGCCCTGAGAGACTCTAACAGATTCCACAATAGGCTCTGCTTAGTAACATATGAGTTTAGATTTTTAAGTTATCACCTTCAGACATTTAATCTGCGGTGGCACAGCAGTAGCGTTGTTGCCTCACAGCAAGAGATTCTCCTGTTCGACTCTCGGCTGGAGTGCCTTCTGTGTGGAGTCTGCATGTCCTTCCCGCGGTCAAGTGGCCTCCGAAAGACATGCGTGAATGGGGGTGCCTTTGCTGAAGGCTGGGCGTTGGACTGGCAACTCGGCACCATAAAATAATCGACTGCCAATCATTAGCGGACCGGAGTTCCGCTGTGGTGACCCCTAACTGGGAAAAGCCAAAAAGACAAACAACAACCTTCAGACATTTATTTACTTTAACTGTATAACTGTTAACAATGAGTTAAATGTAATGAGTTTGTGAGGAATAGTGTCAAATATTTTTAGAGCACATATGATCAATCCTTCATTCATTGCCAGTGTTATGTCTTCAGAAATGCCACCAAATTAAGTAGGAAGGCTCTTTTTTAATAAAATCAAATTGTTCAGTTGATTAATGTAGGGCCAACAAGATCTTTTAAGTTAAGCTTAATTTTTGCTGTCTAAGTAAGTCTACAGAAAATACAAGCAAGGCCAATCAATCTGTAATTGGATCTGATGTAATATTCTCTTATGTTTAGGAACCTCTATTGTTAGACCCTAAATTTCAGAACATGTGTGGTTGTAATTTTATTGGCAAGTATATGCACTGGTTTCATGCCTTTCAACCACAGAGCAAAAAATCTGAACACAATGATAAATAATGGGGGGAAGGCCCCAAATTAGGAGCAATTTATAAATATTTCTCTTACCAATATTGAAAGTTCATAGAACAACAGTTTTTGCATTAGCATGGATTTTCAGAAGGGTATAGAGTCTGAAACTCAAACATCTGTCATTATTTTCTGACTTCAATCCTCAACAATTTGCTAATGATTTTCCAGAAAACCACACTTTTATGAGAAACAGACCAAAAATACGAGGCCAAAATCTGGGCATTCTGCAAAAATCTGGTCAGTTGAAAGGTGCAACAGGTTTTATTAGGTTATTCCTTATCTTATATTGGAAACCATCAGATCCCATGAAAACGTGTTCTTCTGCTTCTTTTTCTGTTTTAATACCTTGTTTGTCCTTTATTCTCTTTTACTGGAGGGGGGCATCATTAGTAGGTAAGGGTATAATAGTTATAGCCTTATTTTTTTTAAACTGGCACAAAACTTTCAGCTATAGGGATGGATTCCAAATCAGTTTATACTTGGGGTAGATCGCTTCCATGAGTTTGCAAACTGCCGTACTTTGAAGAACAGAAATTATGGACTTGATCAGCAAACAGTTTAAGGGGAAAGGTCAACAAAGCTGCTTTATGAAGATGATATAGCTTAACAAACAGGCTCTGAGAAGGAACTTCAACAAATAATAGGGGACTGCAAGGCAAAAGAGAGGGCCTATAGGATGCAGGGGACTTACTACCCTGCAAAAAAACGCTTTTTCTTCTGTTGGACAAATCATTAACAGCTATGCATTCAGGCAACCAGTAATCAGTATATGAGACTCAAGCAAATAGTGGGAGATTCTTACTTGGATGGCAGCATTTTTCCAGGACAACAATCTCTAGGACAGAAACCAACATGGGGTTATGGTCTGAATGAGCTTTTGGTCAAACCTGGTCAATCCTGACAGGGTTACAAGTGAGCTTGATAGGGGAATACCAACAGATGTGGGCTATCTGGACCTCAGTAAGGCCTTTGACTGTGTTCCACAGAGGTGGTTTATAATAAAATTAGAGGGAATGGGTCAAGATTAAAGCTAAGGAACTGGAATGCAGCATGGTTTAATAGTAAGACAGAAAGTGTTGTGCTGAAATGAATGATATAAAGAATAGGAAGAGTGACTAGTGAGATAATGTAAGATTAATTTTTCTTCAGTGTGTGCTTGTTTCCAAAATATCAGAGAGAAGTGAACAGGATCAACTTTTTCTTTGATGGCATAAATATAGGTGAAGTAATACAAGATGGGGGAAGAATCTAGAAAGGATTGGAAAAGCTGACCCAGTGGGAAGAAAGATGGCAGTTGAGGATCATTACAGATAAATGCAAACTACTTCACTTAGATCACAGCAACTCTTGTGTGAAGGAGTGCAACTGATGACAAAAAAGCAGACAATGATTTGGATGGGCTGCTCTCCCCTGGAATGGGCCACCAGTAGCAGAATAAGTGGGAAGATGACAGCAATAATTAAACTGTTGAGGTGTATCCTCATGGTGATAGACTCCAGAAGATAAGAGATGACATTTCCACTCTGCATGGCCCATGTCAGACTATACTTTCAAACTGCATGCAACTCTAGAAGTCATACTAGAAAAGGATCATCAGGTTGCTTGAAGCAATCCAGAGGAAAGCGACCACAAAGTAAATTAGATGGATATTAAATTATATGACCAGAGATTAGAAAAGCTAATACCATTCTCACTAGATAATAGAAGAGACAGGGGAGACATGATATTGGTGCACAAGAACATGTCGTGGAAATGTAAAGAGGTCAACTTGAACAGAAATGACAGAAGCCAAGGAGACTCCACAGTTAACACATTTTAGAAATTCACTACTCCCTGGGTCTTTAGAAATACTTCTTCACAGAGAGGGTTGTGGACCCATGGAATCAAATGCCAGCATGGATGTTGGAGAGAGAATCAACTGAAGCATTCAAGAGGGCATAGGACAGGCACGGGAAAAAGAGAGGTGTAAGGAAGGAACAGAGATTTGTAATCTTAAGTGCACTTAGGCAGACTACATAGGCTTGTTGTGTCTTTCTCATCATCAACCTAATTTAATGCAATGTAGCTGGAGGTAAAGTGTCCATTTGTGGCACAATGCCTTGATTTATAAACAAGACTCAGTTAGTGGTGATGTCAGCCAGGAAGAATGTCTTGCAACCTACTTTCATATCTCTGCCATGAAAACTCAGTAGATAATTCAAACAACTGTCCATATGGTTACCATTTGCCAGTCACAACTCAGTGGCACTTTATACACACACACACACACACACACACACACACACACACACACACACACACACACACACACACACACACACACACACACACAATGATAATCAAATGTTATTACATTATTTAATGAAAGTGCATTAGACTAGCTTCTTTTTTGCTTTTAGTTTTCTAAGATAGTTAAAGAACAATTTCTCAGTGCCTGCTTGTTTATGTGCTAATCTGTTTTCATACTCTAGTGCCACAAGATTGTTTAACTGGTATTTATTCAGTGATTTAGGAGAGTCAGGATGTTTCTGAAAGTAAAGTTATGTATTTTCCTTTTGTATAGATAATATAATTCCAGCATAAATAATGGTTTATCAATTCCACTGCCAGAAAGTTATGTCATGCCTGTATATAATTATGGCTGCAGAATTTAAGTGTCACTGAAATACTGAATAAAACTTTTATCAATCTCAATGAATTTTTTAACTTCCTGTCATGTTATATGGCAGTCATTTAATTATGTGTCTGAGTTAGTGAAAAATCTGGTTATCTTTATGTAGTTAGTTTTGTCACAGCCAAGAAAAGGGGGCACCATTTCCAGGTTTGTAGGTACCAGTTCTTAGGTTGAACATGTTAGTGTCATGGTTAGTGTTTACTATCAAGGATAAAGCAATTAGAAGCAAAATCACTTATAATATCAAATATGTTGTTACACTTTTTAGTCAATAAATAATTTGTTCTAAATTATTTTGATTAATGAAATCCAAAATTATTTGACTGTTGATACTATGATAATTTTCTCAGTCTGTGTTGGCGATTGAAGTCTCCCATGAGAACACCATTAATTTCTAATTAGTTGTAGTAGACTGTTAATGTAGTACTTGTGTTCAGTAATAGTCATGTAAGGGATTTTATAACACCTTGTACTGTTTAATTGTGATATAGCTCCTGCAATTTCAGGATTTTCATTCTAAATTCTGGTGCTATTCAAGGAGAAAACAGGACCTCACTAAATATTTTTTTGTGATAATATTGCATTTTTTGCATGTCAATGAGTACTGATTTCATTTAATTGTTATCTTTGCATGACATCATGAACAGCCCATTGCACGTCATATTGATCTCAGATTGTATTTAGTCTGATAGCGAAGTCCTTCATTTTTGTACTCAACAAGCAGCTTACAATCTATTGACCTACAATTGGTTGAGTGTAAAGTGGATGAAGTTTAACTCCCCATTGTTGAACTCTCCAGTCATTGCAAAGGAGTATGATGTTGTACATAGTTTGTGTCTTTCAGCTTTTCCCGGTTAGGGGTCGCCACAGTGGAACTCCGGTCCGCTAATGATTGGCAGTAGATTTTTACGTGCTGGCTTGCCGGGCCTAACGCACAACCTTCAACGAAGGAACGCCCATTCACACATACTAAAATAAGGATGTGCTACCAAGATGCATGACTGTGCTGAGTATGACCTGAATTGTTCAGCAGAAGACTTGAAGGAAGTTAATTGACAGTAAATGAGAATTATATATGTTGATTTGTAAATACCATTTATACATTGAGATGGTTTAATATCAAATAAAGACAATTTTGAGCTTCAACATGGGACATCAGCCACCAGTCTTTCAGAAGGCCATTAGGCCATAACCTTTTTACTGAGCCCCTGAATATTTGAGCTAATATATGTTATATATTTTTATAAAGATGCTAGTGCGGTATTAACGTGGATCACTTTTTCACTGGCAACAATATGGTCTCCTCTAAAATAAGATAGTGGTGACTTCCATTTAGGACAGAAAGCAGGCAAAATGTATTTTATGGAAGCTTCTTCTCTTCCAGTTAAAAACAGTGCAGATTTGCTGAAATCTTACTTTTGCGATAAAGAAGTTATGTACTAACAATAACGTTCCATCTGTGTTGTCGATCTTCATTTATGTGTGACGCATGGCTCAGCCGTTATAACAATTCGCGAGAACCAAAAACCCTCAAGCTAGGTCCTTACCCAAGATGCCCCTCTCTAGATTACCTCAGATTGAGTTTTCAGCTATAAAGACAAGAAAAAAGTAATCCTATAACAATTGAAGAGGCTATGTCCAAGGTCATACATGAAATAACAGATAACCAGGACTAGAGTCCATTCCTCCAAGGAGTCTGAAGGAGGGGGAAGGACGGTGGGGTGACAAGGATAAAATGAAGATTGACAACACAAATGGAATGTTATGGTTAGTATATAAATTATTTATCTGATGTTATCAATCTTCATTTATCCTTGACGTATGGGACAGAGTCCCCAGCTACCTTGTATCTTGGGAGGCGTTATGAAACAATATTCCTGAGCACCATAGAACCAAAGGATGCTCTTCCCTTGGAGACCTGATCCACTTTGTAATGAGTGATAAAGGTATGTGGAGTAGCCCAGGTTGCTGCTCCACATATTTCATCCATGGAAGCGTTTGAGTGGAAAACAGCAGATGTGGCTATTGCCCTTGTAGAATGAGCTGTCACTGGGCTGGTAATTGGAGGTTTTTCATATTGTAGATAAGGCTTATACATTCCCTTAACCACTTAGATAAAGTGACCTTTGAAACTGGTTTACCCATGGATGGACCTGAAAAGGAAACAGATACCTGGTCTGACTTCCTAAAGTCTTTAGTTTTGCTGAGGTAAAAACACAATTGTCTGTGAACATCTGGTAAGCGTAAACAGTATTCTCCCTTGTCAGAAAAATTAGGAAAGAAGACTGGTAAGTCAATAGATTGATTAATGTTAGTTTTGAATAATACTTTTGGAAGAAAGTATGGATTGGTTCTTAGCAACACCTTGTCCTTATGAAAAATCAAATATAGAGGTTTTGAAGATAACGCATGAATCTTTGAAATTCTTCTAGCAGACATAATGGTTACCAACAAAATGGTCTTCCCTTAAAGAAAAGGGGAATGGACCAATGACTGTAGAACTGTACTAAGATCCCAGGGGATGAGAGGGTCTCTATAAGGTGCTTTTAACCTCAATGTTCCTTTCAGAAAAACTTTACACAGCCTATGTGAGATTAACGAAAGCTCTTCAAAACCATCATGGAAGTTAGAAATAGCAGGAAGCTGAATTTTGATGGTAGAAAAAGAAGCTCCCTGTTCAAAAATCATTGCCAAAAATTCTAAAACCTTTTCAACTAGTGCTGAAAAGGGTTCAATTGCATTATCACATGCTCAAACAGAGAATCTTTTCCACTTATTGTGGTAGAGCTTCCTAGTGGAAGGCTTATGAGAAGCCAGCAAAATTTTTCGAATTGGAGAGGATAAGTTATCTTTCCTGGCAATCAATGGAACTTGAGTAACAAAGCTGTAAGCTTGACGTTTTTTGATTGGGGTGAACTAGCTCCTGTGGAGGGGACAGGAGGTCTGGATCCAGGTCCAGAGTCCATGGAAGTTGACATAGATGAGGCCAAAGAAAGGGGAACCAGACTTGGTGAGGCCAGAATTGAGCAATGAGAATCACCTTGCTCTTCACCCTTATGGCTTTCTTTAAGAAGTGAGGTATTAGTGGAATGGAAGGAAAAGCATTGAGTAGTCCCAAGGACCAATCGTGAAGGATACCATCTCTTGGGGACTCCCCCTGAGGGGGAACTAGGGCAAAGTAGCTGCTGCACTTGTTGTTCAGAGGTGATGCGTTTAGGTCACAGCAAGGCTGGCCCCAATGACGGAACATCTCCTTTACCACTCTGGGATTGAGAGATCACTCATGAGGCAGGAGGATGCATCTGCTCAGCTTATCTGCTATCATGTTTGAGCTTCCTGGGATGTGCATTGCTATCAGAAAGTGTTTGGAAGTGATCACCCATTGCCACACTTTGAGAGCTTCTCGAGCACTGCCCTCAGTTCCAGAACAATGATATGCAGATTGGCCTCCATCAGGGACCAAGTGCCTTGGACTGTTCTGCCCAGATAATGCCCCCTCACCCCATCTGGGAGGCATCTGTGGTCACTATGACCTTGGGTTGGGGTGAAACAAATGGTTGGCCTAAAAGAATTTCCTCTGGTTCCATCCACCAGGATAAGTTCTTCTTGCAGTGGTTGGTGATTTGGATGAGATGCGTCAAGGGATGAGTGAGGATGGACCATTGGGAGAATAGAAGACACTGCAGAATTGTCATCTTGCTAGTGTAACCAGTGTAATGGTTACTGCCATGGATCCTAGAGCCTGTAGAACTAATAGAGCAGATATGTTGTCATTGGAGAGAATAACATCTACCTGGGACCTTATCTTCTGAAATCTGTGAAGAAGAGGGGAGGCTATGCAAGAGGTTGTATTCTGTCAGGCTCTTATAAACTCCAATTGCTGAGCTGGACTTAGTTGGGATATGGTATGATTCACTGTTATACCTAGATAAGCACAAGTATATAGAATAAAATCTCTTGTATGTTCTAGAAGATGCCTGGTGGGAGTGGCAATGAGCCAATCGTCTAAATATGGAAACACTTGGAATCCCTGGAGTCTCAAGTGAGCTGCTACTGCTGCCATACACTTGGTGCACACCCAGGGGGGGCTGTGGTGAGACTGAAGGGCAGAGCTCTGAACTGAAAGTGACTGGCTTCCAGCCAGAAGTGGAGGAATCTCCTGGAGAACTTGTCCATTCTTATGTGGTAATACGTGATCTGGTGGTCTATAAAGCACATCCAAAAATCTTTCCCTAAGAAGGGGAGACTAGACTGAACCTTGATCATCTGGAATTTTGTCTGCTGAACAAACTTGTTCAAAAGGCTGAGATCCAAAATTGGTGTCCAGTCCCCTGTCTTTTTTGGCACCAAAAAGAACCTCGACTAGAATATGAATCCTATCTGGTCTGGTGGGACTTCTTGGATGAATCTTTTTTTTTCTAGCAGCTTTTGAATTTCCAGCGCTGCCTGATCCCTCAAATTGAATTGAACATTGGGGAATCTTCTTCCTGTTCTTGGAGTGTGAACAAAGGGAATGTAGTATCTTCTGGCAATGATCCTTAGCACCTACGTATCTGTGGTTATTTGTTGCCAGGCTAGTGAGTGCAAAAATAGTCATTCCCTGTCTGCCTCCAGAGGTAAGTAATTGGGCCTCTCTTCAGCAGTGCTGGAAGGGTTTCCCTGAGAATGAATTGCTGAAACCCTGATTTTTGTGGGCCACCTCTACCACGAGGTCGGCATCTCCCATTGTAGCTCCCCCCTCTGCCCTGAGGGGAATCACTGCCATGTGTGTCTTGGAAAGGCCCTTGGGTTTTCTTGAACCAGATTTTTCTGCTCCTCTGGTCCTGGAATAGGAGCGTTGTGGAGCAGAGAAATGTACACCTATGGCAAATAGGGTCTTTCCATCCTTTTCACACCTGGACAAAGTATATTTGACTTTGGGGCCAAAAAGGCACAATCCATCAAATGGAGCTTTGACGAGCAAAGACTTAAATGGCTCCACATATTCACACAAGTGCATCTTGGCATGCCTCATTATGGCTACACCAGAACCCGCTGCCCTAGTCGTACTTTTGGCTGTATACACAATGAGCCTCAAGGACGAGTTAGAAATAGATTTCAGGATGGCATGCTGGGAGGCTACTTTGTCCTGTACCTCCTCAGACACAGCTCCTGCAAGGGTATTTAAGAGCTCCTTGATCATATCCCTCTGAAGTATTGTGAAGTGTGCCATGAAGTTCAAGGTGTACATCCACTTCCTGAACCTGTCCATTGCCCTGGACTCTTGGTTAGGGGATGAACAGTGGAACTCTCTTCTGCAAGTTCCTTCTTCATGACAGTCACAACCACCATGGCATCTACTGCTAAACCCTTGGCCTAAAACTGATGCTCCTCTGACACTGAAAGGATCTTGTCTGGTCTTCTTGGGATTGGTTCTACAGCATCAGGTGCCTTCCATGCCCACTGTGTGATCAACTTAATGAGATGTCAGCAGGCGGGGGTCACCCAAGAGGTAGATGAGTAAGCACCAAAAGCTTGTGGGTACACTGACTCCTCAGAGAAATGGTCTTTGGGCTTCCAGACACCCCTCTGCTTTAATATTTCGTGAATGTCTTCAAAGGAGACATCTGGGGGTGACTGGGGGGAACCCTTCCCATCATTGAAGTCCATGACCTCCATGACAGTTTCCTCTGGGAAATCTAGATGTTTCCTCTTACACATCCTCTTCCAGGGCACCTTCTCAGTGGGAAATTCTGTGGAGGACTTGGAAGAGGTAAGGCCCTGTAGAGGGGTGTCCTGCAGCTTTGATGCTTGCTGTCTGGGTGTGGAGGTTAATCGAAGCTATGGACAAGAGGTAGCCCCAGAAAAATGCTCCAATTGGAAAGAAACCAGCTAAGAACCTGCAGAGGCTAAGGCCCTCTCCATAACCTGGAAGGCAGGCATCCTGAAAAGAGATGGCAGCCCAGAACCAGGGAGGACAAACTCAGAACCATGGTCCAACCCCACTCCGATGAGACTGCCATTGAGGTCAAAGCCAAGGAAGAGCCCATGAATGAGGCAGTGGAGCTACAACCCCAGTAGTCCATCAGTTCTGAAAGAGCCGAGGAACTCAGGGCAGACAATGGAGCTGAAGGCATAACAGCTGTCAGCACCAGAACAGCCAGAACCAGGGAAATCAGAGTCATGGTCTCTAATACCTCAGTTGAGGTTAGAGGAGGAATATCTATTGGAGTCCTTGGAGAGAAAGTTCCATCTCCAGAAGGGAGTGAAATCTGGGAAAAGACTGAAACACCCCTAGCCATGAGGACCTGATCCACCAACCTCACAACATCAACTTGTATCAGGCTCCTAAAGGAATGGACAAAAAATGCTGAAGGGGATTCCAGCCTCTCCAAGAAGAGGCTTGGAAGGTGTCCCACAAAAGGGTCTATTGAAGGGGGAAAACTTAGTCCTGGGAACCAAAATTAATACTGGTTCCAAAGTTGCTGATGGCACCGTGGAAGGAACCGATTCCAAAAGTATGGTCGACACCATAGAAGGGACCAGCACCGAGGAAGGAGAAGTGACATGAATAGTCAGCACCATGGTGGCTTGCACTGAAACTTGTAATGCAGAGCATGTCACTACAGTCAGTGCCGATGAAGTCAGTTCCAGAGATTTTTTGGCAGTTAACTTAGGTTCGGCAGAGTGTGTGGGAACTGAAGATTTATGTCTCTTGTGTGCCGGGGCCAAGGGGGATGCCAGCACTGAGAAACTCCTCTTCTTTCCATGTTCAGTCTTAGAGGAAGAGGAAGATGAAGGTGAAGACATATCCAGTTTTAAAGTCCTAGGCTGACTGGACAAAGCTTCATCAAAAGATGTCTTAATCACACCTTTCAAGATAAGTTTCTTCTTTTTTTCTATGAGGGCTCAGTGACTAAAAGCTTGAGAAATAGCATGGTCCTCTTGTAAATGCACCAGGCCCAAGCAGTAAACACACGATGAATGCAAATCAGAATTGGGCATTTTTGTTCCACAACCACAACACTGTTTAAATCCAGTTGTTCCTTTACTTTTATCTGCCATGTTGACTGGTAAAAAAAAAAAAATCAACGTCAGAAGACACTCACACTAGCTATACACACACACTAGAAAGAAGAAGAAAGTGAAAAGGGGAAAAAAGGCTACCAACAATGGTAGGCCAGAACTACCAAGAGGTAGGCAAAAGGGATAGAGCTACCAACAATGGTAGGCCAGAACTACCAAGAGGTAGGCAAAAGGGATAGAGCTACCAACAATGGTAGAATAGATACCACGAGGTAAAAAGGTAAACAGTACACTCACTCACACTAAGAGGAATCTGACGACAGTGTAACAAGAAAAACTACCTGCAATGGTAGGCAAGAACACTGAAGTGTAACGGAAGAGGTAGTAAAACAGACAGATGGTGAAAAGTTAACTGGGTACATAGAAAAAAGGTTCAAGTAAATGTCAAATAATAAAAAATAATGAAATTACACTTAGCTCAAAGAGAGTTTGGCTGACACATCTTATGTAGAAGAGCAGCAAATGAGATATGGGGTAATCTAGAGAGGGGCATTCTAGGTAGGGATTTAGCTCAGGAGTTTTGGTTCTTGCAAGCTGTTATAACAGCTGTGCCACATATGTCAAGTTTAAATGAAGATTGACAGCATCAGATAGCTTGTTACATTTCCCCGCAGTTCCGGAGTCTAGATATGTAGACATTTTTCACACTTAAAAATAAAACTTAAAAGTCTACTTAACTATTTTTTAGAAGAAACTGAGGGGTCATAAGGTTAAGCTGACACTTAAACAGATTGCAAGACAATAAATTAACTTTTTACAGACATTCAATTTCTTAGCTACGGTCCTAACTGAAAAAAAAAAAAACAAAATCTTAAGCTAAACTGTGTATTTTCAGGCAAAATGTATATGCATATTACAAAATGCATGTCAGAGCTTCAAGATGGTTTCCTTTTTCTCTTCTGTTGTGTTCATTTATCTGTGTGGTTTATATCCCTTTCATCTTAAAACCTCAGGTGCAGTGAATTAAAGTCTCAGATTTTTATATTAATGAGCATGTTTACTTAATGTTGGTCAGATAACTCTTTAATAGAATTTCTTCTAGCTTTTTACAGCCTGTTAGATTACTGAGCCTGGAAAGAGTCCCAGATCCTGTAATTGCAAGATTAATCGATTACAAATTGCTTCATATGTGTGTCACACATTTCACAACCTAGGTATACTTGTTTCCCAGTGGAAGGAACGTACAACCTTTATGCATTTTTTACACATTCACAGAAAAAAGTCATACGCTACTACATCTTTGCCACCAAAGGAATACACATATTGCAGATTCATTCACATTTTTGGTTTACTTGTTATAGGTTTTACAAGACTTAAGTGAAGATCATGTGTGTGTTACATTCTGGTTCAGAAAACAGTGGCATATTTGTATATAAACCTTACACCATATACTTGAGTTTATATCAAATTTTGGTACTGCCCTAATAATTATTAATAATAACTTCTTTCAGCAGACAGTATGGTGCCAGAATTAATCAGAATGTTTAAGAATGAATATCTTCTGTTGGCACTGATTGCCCTGAAGGGAAGGCAGAACATTAGTATGAACAGAGATGCAGCAAGGGAGGGGTGAAAGGGTGGCTACCTGGGCGCAAGCTGCTGGGAGCACGAACAATACTGTAGAAGAGGTGCCAACTGGTCACTGTAAGCAGTGCATGCAGTTATTTAAGCAGATGTGATTGTGATCATAGCTGCTTAAATAACAGTCACTGATTACAGAGACTGAATGGTTCCTTCTCTACAGTGCCAATCACACCTCAGATGAATGTTTTGCCAGGAACACTAACTGACCTAGCTACAGCTCTAAACATGGATGGTGAAGATTTCTCAGCACTTAAGAGGTATTTTTCCTCTTTTGGTATATTGTGTGGGAAGAAAACAGATTGGCTAATAATCTTAGCATTATCTTATACAAATGACATTGTCATATAACCTGCTGACAAATCTCCTGAGATGGTTAGCAAAACTTTACCCCAAGACTCCATAAGGACATCCCATTAGATCAATAAACTAAGACATATCATTAATTAAAAAAGAGAAGATGCAATGTTATTTGGTACCCCTAAATATTTAGTAATATACATAGCAACTGGGCCACTGAATCCTCTTTTCCCCACTGCAAGGAGGATATCTTGTCTCTAATCCTGTATCAGTGTCTTAGGATATGGTTAGACCAACATTTTCTTACTCTACTGTTAAGAATAATGAAATAGACTGGGCTTAAGTCAAATCTATTTGCTCTGTAACTGATAATGAACATGTTTTGCTGACATTGGCATGGATTAAGAGGTCTTATTGTGGATCTTGATCTTAGATACAGTTTCCTGGTTAACTAGGTTAAAGTTAGCTTGATTTACCCATTGGTTGTCCTGTTTAACTATCTTCTCGAGAAAGTTATGGTTCCTGAAAACTGAAAAAAAGTCAACTGTTATTCTTGTCTTTAAGGTCAGTTGAAAATATTATGAATTTTGTATACTGCAGTTTCTAAAACTAATTGCAGTTTTGCCTTAACAAAAGATATACAGTAACATGAATTTATGCAGGGTCAATTGAGAATGTCTTGTATGACTGACTGCTACGAGACTATAATTAAAGCTTGTGATTTAGAAAGAGCTACTGTTATGACTTACCTTGCTCTAAGGCCTTTGCGTCACAACCTGATGATGGAATGCTAAAGCTTTGCTTTCACTTAAAATTATCTTACAATTAGTACTGTGGATAGATGGCTTACAGATTGGCTTCAGTGGGTCCCGATCTTTGATGATGTTGACCACGTGATAGGATATCTTCTGAGGTACCGCAAGGTTATTTTCGAGCCCATTGTTTAATTTTGTGTTTTCAACATTTTTGCAAAATTAGCAGTTCTGGGTTCCTCACTTAAAGAATACCAGGCATAAGTAAAATGTCCTATGTATACCACCTCATGGCCCTATCTCTGTATTATGTCTTCTACAGGCTGTTGAGGGGAGATCTATGCCTGGTATTTAGGGCATTGTCGGACCTCACTCTGATGGACCTCTGCATATCCACAAAACAAACATCACCAGAATTACCCATTCTAAAGACTTAAACCTTGCCTGTGATATAAATAGGATCTGCTGGAGAGACAGGCATGCATCTCAGAGACTACCCCATCTCTGGAACAGGCTCCCTATCCATGTGAAGCAGAGTTCCTCCCTAACCCAATTCAAGTGTAACTTGGGCATTCGAATGGGGAACAGGAAATTCATCCCTGGCCTGGCACCTATGTCTCACAGGCAACCTATAAATGGTTCATCTCCCAGGCCCCTGCCTGTAAATGTTTCATCTCTCAACCCCCTGTTTACATTTATCAAGGGTACCAAAACTTGTCAGAGATTTGGGATGCATGGCTAGGCTTAAAAAGCCCCTTGTGGTTGTAAGCCTAGTAAACATCTATGACTCAGACAACTATAAGATCAGTGCTGTAACAATTACATCTATGGATGTTTGTAACAATTACATCTATGGATGTTTATGATTTTAACTCCTACCTATCAAAAATTCAAATATGGGCAATCAGGATAGGTCTAATGCTTAATTGTTGCAAAAACAATAACATTTATTTTGGGACATATATTTGAAGTTCACTATGAATATGTCATTCTTGTCTTTGTCTTGTGTAATATGCATGAAACCTTGCAATTTTAATAAACAACATATTTAGCTATAAGGAGCATGTATTAAATATGAAGACTAAGTCCTTGAGATGGCTTGGTCAACTATAGTTATAAGGTCTAGAAACTATATTATATTAACAAATTTACATAAATTTATCATTGAACCCACCACCGACTAAAACATTGTTTAAACTTATAAATTAAAAAAATATCAGCCTATTGGTAAAAAGATTTTCTAAGTATATTCTAAAGGATCTAACATGCAGTGGAAGGTTAAAGAGACTAAATCTGTTTAGTATAAATTATCAAATAATAAAAGGATAATATGCATGGCCTGTAAAGCTAGAGATGGTAAAATACTTGGTTCTATAAGGTCTGGAATTATGTCTTAATCAAAGGAAGATAACTCAATGTTGTAAATACAGAGTATATATTAACAGTACCATTATTAGAGCTAGCCCACGGTAGTGGTGCTGCGGTAGCATTGTCGCCTCACAGCAAGACGCTGTCGCATTTGATTCTCAGCTAGAGCGTCTTATGTGTGGAGGCATGGGTGAATGGGCGTGCCTTCATTGAAGGTTGTGCGTCAGGGCTGGTAACTCGACATGTAAAAATCCACTACCAAACATTAGTGGACCGGAGTTCCACTGTGGTGACCCCTAACCGGGATAAGCCAAAAGACACAACAACAACCATGATTAGAGCTAGATTTAGCATGCAACAGATAACCACTATTGTGGAATAAGCTCCCTATTGGGGTTAGGAATGCTGCATTTTTTAATGCATTTAAGATCTCTTCAGATGAGTGAGATGGACTAAGGAAGTATTGTCACAAATAAGGGAGTTTGAATTTCTTGATGGTCCTTGGGCCTAAAATGCAGTTAATGATTACTGTGACAGCATGGAAATAAACATAGCACTTACTATAGGTTACAAAGGAATGTAATTTTGATTCTGAAAATGTAATATCTAGGAGCATTTCCCCTACTCTGAGATACTGCAATGTTGGTGTTAGTATATATAAATATTAGGCTTGTGAGGTGTACATTTCCCCAAACTGGAAGTGCAAGGTGGTAAAGCCAGCCTGTGAAAGTACCTTAAAAGTATAACAAAGTTTAAAATTCACTGTTTACAATGAAAAAAAAAATCACAGTTTAATTTGCAAATACTAAAGATTCCCATTATTATGTCATGTCACAAGACCTTTCATTTACTAACTAAAAGGCCAGAAGTACATTGGGAAACGGATCTGTCTTTGAACGTGGTCTGTAGGTGATCACAGCAGGACCAAATAACAATTACCATAGGCTGTGAGTAAAATGAACAAGAGCTGTACATTCATGGTGAAGACAACAAGAGTGGAATGCCACTGCATTACCTTACACTAGACCAATACATGACTGCTGGAACAAAGAGGTATGATGCAGTCACACATCCTCATTTACAAGATATTGCGCCTGAAACATTTTCTTTCATTTGGACAACTTACAAAAAAACTTAAAATGCATACATGCAACTTTATGCTTCATGTAAGAATCCCTTTATTATAGTACAGCCACTGTATTCACTAGAATGCTGCTCTAAGGCCTTCCTACTGTGGGATCCTAAGGTAGGGAATGCACTACCAAACCTATTAAAAGTGCAATAAACACTCAAGTTTATAACTGGCTTACATTCTTACTGTCTTGCTAAGATCGTGCATCTGGACAGCTACTACACAATCAGAATTATTTGCCTACATGATGTTATTTCTGGTACAATGCACTGCTCTTGAGACAACTAAAGAATGTTATATTGCTAGCTGTAAAGGCCAGTTTGCTTGTCTTGCAGTAACCTCATCTTTGTTGTTTCTGTTGCTTTATTGTTAACTATTGTTATCAAATGATCACGCAATGTTTTACTTGCATAATTTTAAATATATTGTGTTACTTTTTATTATATAACAAGTTATAGCTGAAAAAGGTTGAATTTGCTTATTTTTTAATCAGCGAGCAAGCAAACAATAAAACTATACCCATGGTCCACTATAAATCATTGATAGAAGTTGCTGTCTTAGTACTGACTACAGAATGGATGGTAATTAGGGTGCTTGTGAGGAATGGGGGTTACCAAACTGAAGCCTGGGTAAAACAATACAACATTGAAATAATCCAGTTGACTAGTGCACAAATCCAAAAAAAAGAAAAGAAAATTGCATAACAGGAACTGCTTGATCCACTTTTTTGTCCAAATTGTAGGTCAAAACTTTCCAGCAGTTCTGTATTATCAGAAGTGACCTCATGGTTAATTTTGCTTTTGGCTTCAGATGATTTATGGATCAGAAACATTTACTTTACAGTGTCATATTTTCTCCTGTTCTTTTATGCAAATACACACTTGCAAAAATATAATATCAATGTTAGATCAAAATTTATACAATGTTTCACTGTTGTTAGAATCCCTAGTTTTGGAACTTCCTTCAAGACGTATTACAATTCATTGTCCTGTAACCAGATACCTCGCCTTGTAATCTGATTTAGTTATACATTTCTTTGCATTATCTGTTAGTTTATCCATTGTTGGACAAAGCAAGAAGTATTTTATCTGCCAGGCACTGTATTCTCCAAGACAAAGGCAAAGATGAGTATTTAAAAAACATTATTATCTTCTGTTTTAAAGGGAGATTTAATCCAAAATGAATGTAAATAATTACCTAGACAATAGCAACAGACTCATGCAGAGACTTCATTATTTCCCCTGAAAAAGGCTTGTAACACACTATTGCTGGTGGCATGAGAGAAATATTTTACTGCAAAGGACATACATGCAAGTTTATACGATTTTTATACATCTACCTACCCAAAGTTCAACGTATCTTTAAATATATTGCTGTTGGGGGATAAACATAGCTGGACTGGCTGCTAATGTCAGTAACTTACAAGCTATTATTTAAGATGAATATTAAAAACGCTTATGTACCAGCCTAGTAAGAGAGCTTATAGAGAAACAAAGAATTGCCAAAACACGTAAGTACACTGGTGTGGAATCTATCTATGGAATGTCTTACAAGAATGATGGACAGAAACTGCAAAAAAATGCGCCCACATGTTGAGCTTCTATGAAGTATTACTACAGCTAAATGGTTAATATTGCTTTATAATATGTTCATTTGTTTTGCCTCAGAACACCATGGGGTTGGCAACCAGTTTAGAATTAACTGATTTATTTTTTAGTTAAAGCTTCTTCTCAATTGCATGTTATATCTTCATAATACAATGACATTTTTAAATTCATAAAAAGAAATCAAACTTCACATGATCACAAATCAACATGTCAAATACAAATATTCAAAAACACAAGTCATTGCAACTCTGACAATTAAACAGTTTAAAGAAAGTGATGATATATATAATTTATATTATCGCTTTTTTAAACAGTTTAAAACTACACAAAATGAAAAATAAACTTTACGTATATTTCATTTTTGCATCTTGATCACAAAAAATAAAATCAATCCATTTCAGATTTACATCATGCAGTACGGCTTTTCTCCTATAATCCCACATCCTCGAACATGGGGGGTATTTGTTTTATATGCCACCTGAGGGGAATTCCACAGCAGAACAGAAATTAGCTGAATTTAGCCAAGTTTTGAGAGATTATTTTCCTGAATTTTACAGCTGAGGCTACTTTAGGATTAATTATTAGTTATATTAGAATCCTCCTGCCTCCATCTCATTATAGGTCACATATAAAGAATGCTACCATGAGAAGGTTCTAAATTAGTTAAAGGGAATGGTCAGAAATGTTATCACTTTTCAGTGTTTCACAAAGCAAATCTTAGGACTCAAACAGCTGGCACATTGTCGTGAGCAGTTGCACATGATAGGAGGCCATCCAGAGGGTATGTATAATTCACAGACACACAGAGTATGGCAGAGGAGACAGAGCAACATGGCAGCCAGCATAGTATGGTAAAACAGTACAAGAACATGGAAATAAGCATCATGATTAAAATGAGGGACTTTGTAGATGAAAAATGAATGTAATGAGTTGCAAGAGGGGAATAGCAGACCAATGTTGGGGATAGCCACAGCTTTAATAAATATGTATATGAAAAAAGCTGCACCCACTGCTGGTAGTTGCAGTGTTGCATGTTATCACCCTCAGAGGCACCATGTTATCTGACTGTGCTTAACATTTTATGCCATTCACAACACTAAAATTTTAGACCACTACCATGGGAACAGAGTCACCATGCAGGAAGTGGATGAGAAGTGTCTCCCTCATTTCCAGGCCCATGGTTTCTGTAGATTACTTACCCAAGTGGATACCAAGGAGTGTTTGGTTTTGAGAATATTAGCTGCAGGGACTTCTTAGTGACCAACAGGGACACAGTAGGATTATCCTAGGAATCTGCCTCAAGGATACTCCACCATTTCCTTGATGCCATGTGGGGGAGCACATTTATTTTATACTAAAGAGGATAAAACTAACACTATGTGGGATTTTTATGATATAGTTCATTTGCCTGAGATCCCACATTGAAATAAAGGCCCCACCTGGTGATCTCTGAAGACAGTACATTAACTATAAGGGTTTCACTCTGCCAATAACAAGATGGTCTGTAATGCACAGGTATAATATATAATGTGTCTACAAGCCACCTAAGCAGTAACCATAACTCCCACATGTGGCACATTATGACCTACATTAATGGTTTGTGAGGGGCACTTTTTCTAAGGATCATCTTATTGGTAATGCCAGATATGTCCAAGACCTAACAACACCAATCAGAAATTCACAGACCAGGGCAGACAATAGCTACAACTATGTCCTGTTACAAATCCTGATCATTGTTGAATGTGTATTTGGCTGCTGAAGGCATGCTTTTGCTACCTGGATGTAGGTGGTTGCGCCCTACAGTATGACCCTGGCACAAGTACAAAGATATTCTAAGTATGTGGAATGCTACATAACATAATATTGAGAAAACAGGCACAGAAGGAAGTGCACATGCAGGATGAATGCATCTCACCACAGTAGGTAGTCAAGGGCAAACAAAATAAGCAGATAATGGAAGAGCCAGCAGCAGGAGAGGACTGTGCCAGACAAAGCCAGACACATGTGTGACACTGGCCAAGAGGCATCAGCTGTACCATAGCTATGGGCCAGATTAAAGCATATAGACAACAGTAAACATAATAAATGTAAACCTACAAACAGGCTGTGCTTACTCATACAGAGACTGGTCACAATGTGCATCAGACATAGGCTACCCAAATAACAAAGTACAAAAGGTGAGGAGACAGTTATCATTTGCACAGATGGGGAGACACTATGTACAGTGTCTTCCACAGACTGATACGTTGTTAGTTTGTACTTCTATGAGATCCTTGGGTGGTCAAAATAGAGGGGTTAGTAAAGAGTAAAAAAGGGTAGGTACATGGGTGTGCTCGCGCGCGCGCGTGTGTGTGTGTGTGTGTGTGTGTGTGTGTGTGTGTGTGTGTGTGTGTGTGTGTGTGTGTGTGTGTGTGTGTGTATATATATATATATATATATATATATATATATATATATATATATATATATATGTGTGTGTATAAATGAATAGGTGTGTCCATGAATGTGATTGGGTGGGGACCCAGTGTGTTTATATGTGTGTGTGTATGTATGTGCGTGTCTATATATTTCTATGTGTGTGCGTGTGTGCATTTGTGTGTGTGTGTGTATTTGCTTCTAATAGTCAAATGGCCATATCATCGAGTTTCATTTTTGAGAGACAAAAACTGTGAAAACGAAATACCCGAACAGTGAATTTTTCCCAGGACAAGTAAACACTTGCCCAAACTTCAACAAAACACTCACCGGAGTTAATAAAACCCACCTAGGTGGGAGACTACATCCTCCACACCCCACCCAACTGTATATACCAACTCCAGGATTGCAATACAGTGTAGAAAAGGGCATGTTGTGCAAGTGTTTATTTGCCCTGGGAATAATTCCCAATTCAGGTATTTTGTTTTCATGATTTTCATCTTGCAAATTGAAATTTGATGATATAGCCGTGTGAGTATTAGAAGGGGATCCATGTGCAAGCGAGTGTGCACTGTACAAGAAAGTATGAATGTGTGTGTGTGTGGGGGGGGGGGGTGTCATACCTCTAAATTCCACTGCACTAACAAGTAAATCCTCCAATATTGGGAGGGGATACTAAACACCAGAGCAGTTTCAGTCTTACTCTATCCTGACTTAAAAAGTTAATAGAATAACAGATTTCAGTGTAAAAGCATTTGGGGAGACACTACACACCAGGGATTTGACCGTAAGTCACTTAAAAAATTTAATAAAACAACAGAGTTTGCAGCACAAAAGAATTAAGATGTATGGAGGGGGGGGACACTAGGCACCAGAGCCACTCATTAAATATTACCCTAAGTCATTTTAAAAGCTAAAAATGGGGATGAACATCATATTAACAAGGCAAGGCTTTAATCCTCTGCATAAAACTAGACACCATTACCTAAATCACTTAAAAGAGCAATGGTGGGGGCTTCAAACCTTGTACCCTTGGCTCAGAAAACACCTCAGGGCTTTAGCCTTCTGTGCTAACTCGGGATTTAATTCAATTCAGCTCTTGCATCCTGATATATTTTCTGAGCAATAAGAAGTATGAAGCTCTAATGTATGTTATGACTTACGAATTTTGTCATACAATCACAAGGAATAGGGCAGGTATAGGGTAAAATCAGGGATGTTCTGTAAAATCAGGGACAGTTGAGAGGGAAAGAGAAATGTCCATGTGTGGTTTGTCACGAGTGAATGTGCATTTTACCTACGGAGTGCATCTGTCTATCTATCTAGCCAAGACACTGGTGAATATGTCAACAACATCCTTTATCATAGCCACCAACACTTTCTGCAGCTGTGGTTGGCCAATAGGTGGAGCAACATAGGTTTCCATCTAAGTGTAAGGAAACAGAAGATACCACGGCAAAATGTATTTATTAAAATTCCATTTGCATTTTGAATTTTATTGGAAGATTTTAGTATTTAATTGAGCATCCGATTTGTAAATGCAGATCTGAAGACGGCGAAATGCCAAAAGTGCTCATCTCTTGTTTTTAGTGGAATTTTAATAAATATGTTTTGCCGTGGTATCATCTTCTGTTGTCTTACACTTAGATTAGTTTTTCAGGAGTGATTTTGCTGGCTTACTTGGATTCGTTTGTTCATAGGTTTCAATCTAAGAGGCATCATTATCCCACTGTGGTAGGCTACCCACAAACCCATCATCAGACTAACTATGAGCTGCAACAGAGGAAGACAGTGATGAATGCATCTGGGTCTGCTTGTCTTCCTCCTCCTCATCAACTGAACCCACAGACTGAAATACATTTCTAAAAGTGCTGTAAGTGTGACATTATTGAAACACACTGAATTCAAAGGCAGATAGCAGCGATGTATACTCCATCTTGCAACTGGCTGGTCCCACTTCCTGTGACACCTCATCCTGTTGAGATGTCTCTCCTGATGAGATGCAAGAGAAAAGTGTACTCATTATTAGCACTACCCTGAGAGTCATGCATTTAGTCTGAATATGAGCATTAAAAAAAATCACACTTATGGTACATTTCTGGATGCTCTGATTCACTTCAGTTTCCTACTCTTGCAACCTTTCAGGACAACATCACTTTAAGTCATCATGACAGTATCAACAATGCTCACTAGAATGATGCTTACCTGTTGCCTTGGTAAGCATGAAGCCCAGGTCATTACAAGTATCCACTTTTTGAAGGATCCATAATATGGACCCAAGGGCTGTTCCTTTAAGTGGGTGTGAAGGAAGTAAAGAAACATCTTTGTTTGAGTTAAACACCATGCAGGATCTCTGTGTTTGTAAGTACTACCAACCATCTGTGCCCTGCAGGTTCCCAAATGCCAAATTGCATATCAAAATGGCAGCAAATCTCGTATGTAAGAATGACTGTGAATCTTACTCCAGGCAAGCATTCATTGTTCAGCTGTATAGGGTGTGAGCATATATTTACCACCTGAATCTACTTTGGGAATTTGAGAATGAGATAAGGCTGTCATGTACATGTTGCTTATTATGGCTCTATTGGAGAAAAGTAGAATTAATAGGGTCTATATCAGTTCTTTGGAAAACCTTTCCACCGAGCACTATATCGTTGACCCGTATTCAGTGAAATTCACTTCCACGATTCACTGAATACTTACAGGGCAAAGACATAGTTGGTCAACTACACAACTTTGCCCTTTTCTCCACTGTAGTGTGATCTCGGAGTTGGTATATTTAGTTAGGGGGAGTGTGGCGAGCGTAGCCCCCCACATGGGTAGGTTTGGTTTAGCTAGATTTGGGTCTGTTGGGTTGCAGGGCAAGTATTTATTTGCCCTTTAAGTATTCAGTGAATTGCAGAAGTGAATTTCACTGAATACGGTTCGACAATGTAGCGTTCAGTGGAAAAGTTTTTTGAAGAACTAATATAGACCCGAATTAATCAGTTCACAGGCATTCACCACTAAAAGTTTTTACATTTGGGAAGTTTAGCCTGGCATTGCCATTTTATCTGTTGGCTTTCCACAAGTCAGGCAATACTGTGATTGTCAGTGTAAGACATATTCATATGTTCATAGGTAAATACTAGGCTACAGTCTGCAGACTACTACAAGGCAAACCAATAACTGAAGGTCAGAATCAAACTATGTATGTTGCACTTGTAAAGTTAAGATCTTAACTATTCTGCCAAATCTCCCCCATAATTATGGCAGCTGTCTTCCTTCGTAGACCAAATCATAGATATTTTCCATTTAAACAACTGCTGAGACATCAGGCGCATGCTAGATTAGTATCATGCCTTGTGAGGTAT
This sequence comes from Protopterus annectens, assembly GCF_019279795.1. Lineage (NCBI taxonomy): Eukaryota > Metazoa > Chordata > Ceratodontiformes > Protopteridae > Protopterus > Protopterus annectens. The sequence continues at coordinate 99,147,881 of NC_056744.1, read as the reverse complement.
GAGGATATGTGTGCAAGAAACATATGGTTTATTACACTTTATCAATTTACTTATATGTTTTAGTGACCATAGTACAGTTGCACAGTAGTTAAATGCTGCTTGGGTTGGGGGGAGTAGGCTGTACCATGCAATGTCAGCAGACTATTTCATGTGTTTTTCCTCTTTCCAGAAGTCTTATATAGTACTGTGTTCTGCATACTGGGAATATGCTGTTGGGGGGAGGGGCTGCACACAGAAAAGGTCTCAGTGCTTGTATATGTTTTTAGAAATACACATTCACATTTTTATCATGTACAAATAGGATTTGGGATATCCACAGGATGCAGCTGTGACAAAGGGAGATACTACCAGCCCAGATATCAGGAATTTTGTAAGTAATTATATGTAATTTGTGAATATCAACATGATTCATATAAGATGCTTGTGTTACAAATGTATTAGAACTGTATGTCATGTATATATCAAACTAGGTTTGTACAGACACGTGTGTTAAAAAGATATTTTGTAAAGTGCTTGTGCTTAAAATGTAACCACAGCATGCCCTACTGGAATAGAACAGAAATGTATATGCACTACTATAACTGTGTAAATGTATATATTTTAAAAGTGGAACATGGAACACAGGAGATTAACTTCAGTCTAGCAAACTTCAGAAAAAAATAGCTGAAATTAAATTACTTTATGGCTAGGCCATAAAAGATGATATCTTTCAGTTTCAATGCAGCAATGAGACACAACGTCTAAAACTAGGGAACTTACTGTATTGTCTTGGAAGTATTTTATTGTTTTATGACTTCCAGCATCTGCCAAAGATCTGTGGAAAAGCCCTTGTCTATGTATTTTTACAGGTAGAGGCTAAATGCTACCAGCTGCCATCAATGGTTGTTTGGGCCTGGGGACTAGAAGTCAGATGACAAGAAATTATGTCATTCTGCAAGCTAGCCTAGCAGTATTTGAGATATTAATATGAGAGGTCTCTGAGAGAGACACATTTGTATTCTGTCTTGGACCTGGCAACAACAAGATCCATTCACCACATCTGCCTTGCTCTTAAGTAAGTTAATTAGGGTATAGTAACTCTCTTAGATACAGCCAGAAATATAGCAAAGCTTAGTTTAGATATTTTCTTTATTTATTTGAGACTGTTCTGCAATTTTGTTTTAAATATTTCCTTTGGTTTTGAACTTTGATATCACTATGAATATATATTTACCATTGCCTTGTTCTTTAATTATTTATTATTAAATATATTTAAACCTTTCATTGTGGCTGATTTGTGTAGAGATATTTAAGTTCTGAGAGTATTTGCATATTTATTTGGTGACACTGTGTAGGCCACTCCTAATAGACTTGTTCATAGGTTCATAGGTAGGTACTAGGCTATTGGCCCTAGGGCCTATATAAGCCTAGCCAAAAAGGTACCCTGGCTTTCACCACCCAAGAAAATTATTTTCCTTGTTCTTCGTCAAACTACCATTTCTATTAACACAGTAAGATTGGAAACCCTTTGTTAAGGGCCTTAACGTAGCTTATAAGGAGTCAGCTGGTGGCAGTGATAACTACCTTATAGTCTGGGAAAAAGGGGGCATAGCTAGTGAACCTGTGCCAGTCTTTTCCAGGTGTGTGTGTGTGTGTGTGTGTGTGTGTGTGTGTGTGTGTGTGTGTATGTGTAAATCAAACCTCAAAGTGTGTGTTTGTCAGCTACTTGGGCAGGGGCACAAAGCACTGGTTGGATAGAGAGGATGCTGGAGCTCCCAGCTTGGACACTCAGCTGAGATCTCAACTCTGTAGCTGTGCCAGTGGAGAGTCTTATTGGGGATCTGGAAAAAAGAGGGAGAAACCATCCCTAGATTGACTGTGGTCTCTGTGAGCTCTTAAGGGGAATTGCACTTGATGCAGAGAGCTGTATCTAGAAGTACTGTGTGTACTTGTCATCCTCCTACTATATATCATCCACTGTTACCAGTGGTGAGGATTGAGACTCCTTCATTACTGGTTTACTGATGGGTCATCACAGAAGCAAACACAAGCTGGATAATTTCAGAGATGCTGAAAAGAATGTTCTGATGCACAAACTCAGGATGCACAATCTTTGGATGATAGGTAGACTTGCTGCAGGCTAGCCATTATGGTACTAGGTGTGGCAATTGGTTATGTAGGACATAAGTATAGGGGATGGGTACATCTGAAAAATGTGGCAGGTTTGCTGTCACTTAATTGACATGCCACACCATGTCAGGCAGAAGTCACAGAAGGTTGCAAGGAAAATATCTACTACAGGAGGTAGGTCACCAGGGCCAAGAAGTTTGACAGATGTGGAAGAGCTCTTTATATCACTGGATGGAGGATTTGAGCCAGGATTTATTCTTAACAGGGCTGTGGATACTGCTGCTGTTGATCTGACCCATTCCACCCATATCTACTTGTGATAGACTAGGTTAATAGTATATAGTAATGGTTTGCATATGCAGTTGTTGCACTGATGAGTACATCTTAACAGTAGTAGACATGATGCATATTCTTTTCAGTTAAGGAGGTCACAACTGCTCACATCACACCATCAGTCCTTCTAGTGATCTACTCCAACATCCTGTGATAGTGACATGTGCCCCACACCTATTTTGTGCTGCCAGTCCTGTATTACTGCTCCCTGACCCTTCTTCATCTGCTGTCCTGCACATACACCTTCAACCCCATGTCCACTGCCCACTTTGTGTTGATAGTGTTCTGATGTTCTCCCTGGTACACTGTACAAATAATGACTGTGACCCTCACTGGCATCCATCCATTGTGGTGTTGAGCTAATGTCTGATGTACAGTGAAACAAGACCATACACTTACCAGTAAAGCCCGACAGGAACACTGCATGCAGCATGTTCATAGGTTCATAGGAGGTTACTAGATCAGCAGCCCTAGAGTCCTTACAGGCCTAGCCATGTTAATCCCGAGTTTCCCCAACTGTTAGATGGATGTAATTTGCAGAGGAAGTCTATGATCAACACCGACTACCCCTGTCCATGAGGGATATGAGTGCCACCCCTGGGGTGAATTAGTGGTCTCCCATCCATTTGTCTAGGTTGTACTTGAATAGGGTCAGTGAGGAGCTCTTCTTCATGTGAATTGGAAGTTTATTCCAGAGTAACGGCAATCTCTGAGAGATATAGTTGTCTTTCCAGCATGTTCTGTTAATGTCACAGGATAAGTTAAGATCCCTGCAGCAAGTGACTCTTGTGCCATTTGACTTGCAGATGTGCAGCATTTCCATTAGGGCAGGATCAGAGACTGCCCTATAGGCCAGGCACAAGTCACCTCTTAGCAACCTATACAATACAGAGTACAGTGACAGGGCTTTCAGTCTATCCACATAAGTCATGTTTTGGAGGCTCTGTATTTTCTTGGTGAGAAACCTCTGTTGTCTCTCCATCTGCTGCAGGTGTCTGGTGAGGTACATGCAGAAGGCAGCATTGTACTCTAGTAATGGTCAGATGAGGGTCAAGTACAGTGAAGTTATAACATCCTTAGACCCGGATGCACTGTCCTTACTTATGAGATGCACAATATAGAAGGCTTTCCTTACCACTGTGGAAACTTGGTGGTCAATTATCCCATAAATATCATGGTACAGAGTTGTTAACCAGATGGTGTCAGCTTGTCCGCTCATCTCATATTACACCCTTAACCACCTAGGGATTCTTGCTGTCTGTACCTCATCCTGCTACTCATATCCATAGGTTCATAGGTTCTCAGGAGGTTAGTAGGCTAATGGCCCTAGGGCCTTTACAAGCCTAGCCACGTAGAAACCCATGTACCATAATTGACCACAGTTAAATGGTCATTGTTAGCAGACCAATTCTATGATCAGCACCAACAACCCCTGTCCATGAGGGACATAGATGCCACCCCTGGGTTGAATTTATGGTCACTGATCCAATTGTCAAGGTACCACTTAAATAGGGTCATTGAGGAGCTCTCCTTCATGTGAAGTGTGAGCTTATTCCAGAGGAATGGCAATCTCTGGGAGATATACCTGTCTCTCCAACATGTTTTGTTATAGTCACAGGCTAAGTTGAGATCTCTGGAATGAGTGACTCTTGTCCCATTTGATTTGTGGATTTGCAGCATTTCCATTAGGGTAGAGTCAGAGACTGCTCTGTAGGCCAGGTACAGATCCCCTTTCAGCAGCCTGTATGATACAGAGTGCAGTAACAGGGCCTTCAGTCTTTTCAGGTAAGTCACATTTTGCAGTCCCTGAATTCTATTAGTTAGAAACCTCTGTGGTCTCTCCAGATGCTGCAGGTGTCTGGTGACATACATACAGAAGGGAACACTGTACTCAATTAGTGATCTGATAAGGATCAATTACAGCTGTGTTATAACCTTCTTGGTCTTGGATGTGATGCCCTTATTTATGAAATGCGCAATGTAGAAGGCTTTCCTTGCCACTATGGACACATGATGATTGAAGTTTAAATTGCTATCAACCTGTGTTCCTAAGTTTCACGCTACTGGATTTGAGCTTAGTGGGGTGCTATCTATATCATAATTAGCAGGGGCTACTTTTTTGTCAAAGACATTTTTTTGCATTTAGTTTCAGTCCGTGACTTTGGCACCAGTAATTTGTCTGTGTCAGCCCTTTCTGTAATATGTTTACATCATTGGAGGATTCTATGATTGCACCCAGTATGCAGTCATCTGCAAACTTGGAAAGCCACAGACCATCTACTTTCACCTAGACCTCAGAGAAATAGATTCCAAACAGTAGAGAACCCAGCACAGATCCTTGTGGTACCCCACTGGTAACTGGTCTAACGATGGAGGTGAACTCTCCAACTTTGACAGTGTGCATTCTGTTGGTAAGCCAGCTGGCTACCCATCTAATGAAATATGGGATAATCCCCAGCTGGAAGAGTTTCTCAATGACCCCTGAGTGGTGAATTTTGTTGTCAAAAGCCATGTCTAAATCAAGATAGGCAGTGTGTACTGCTTTGTCCTCATCCAGGGCTTTGGTGACATTCTGAAAGAAGTCCACCAGGTATAATAAGCAAGATCTACCCTTAATGAAACCAAAGTGGGTTGGGCCAGTAGTTTGAAGGTTGACTGTGTCCTTGTTGATAAGGTCCATGATGATTCTTGCCATGGCCTTGCAGATAAGGCTGGTTAAGCTTATAGGTCAATAGTTTCCTGGGTCAATTGATAGACCCCTTTGAGCAGGGGGATTAATGTTGCTGTTCTTCACTCTGCTGGAACAAAGCCAGTGCTCAGGCTATGGTTAAAGAGAGTGCCGTGGTTCCACTGGGTCTTGTTTTAGATTGTTTAGTAAGCAACCTGGGATGTTACCTGGTCCCATAGAGGGCCTAGGAGACTGTATGACCTGCTCTTTGGAGATACTCAGTAGAGGACTGGTGTCAGGAATGCTTTGGGGTATGACTGGTGAGGACAGGGGGTTGAAGTTATTGCCAAATCGGTCAGCTAGCAGGTTGGCAATTTCCTCGGGTTCAGTGTGAGTGTCACAGTCTACTATAAGTTCAACAAACAGCTTAGGTTTCAGATGTAGCTAAAGAATGCCTTATGGTTGTCTTTAGCTAAGGATGCTAATTTAGTGTTGTAGCTAGCCTTACAGGACTTTACAAGATGTCTGATTTGCTTGTTCAAGCTGTGGAGGATATTCTTCCTCTGTTGAGTAAGTTCCCTCTTGTTCTTAGATATCAGTTTTTTCTTTTGTTATAAGCTTATTTATACTTACAGTCCACCAGGGTGGCTTGTGTTTTCAGGAGGAACTGGTTTTAGTCCTGTCAGGTACAGCTGAATCAATACATTTGTTCAAGTGGCTATATAGGGCACTTGTGTACTCTTCTGGGTGCCACCCCATCATCACCCTCACTTGTTGCTGCCATTGCTACTATAATATCATATTCTGAAGAGTGTACAGACCATAAACATCTTGCTGGCTACATAGAGTGAGTACTATAGAGAACCTCCAAGCTTATCCAGGCAACAAAACCATTACTTCCATAGTCCAAACACATGCTACAATGCTCCATGTCCGTGCATGAGCAGTACTGAAGCACATCTTAGCAGTGGATTCAGGGATGCACATGGGGGGGTCATGAATAAGGTTCATAGGGGTAGCCAGCACCACCTGTGAAATACAGCTTTTTTTGGAAGAGGTAGGGGCTTTATGCATAAATTGTGAATGTGACATTTATTCTTCACAATTTGCCTGCACCTAACAAGATGATCCCATAAGGAAATCATCACACTGAAAATGGACACACAAGTCTGATATATGTCAAATGTGAGATTCATGAGGATGAATAGGGTGCCACACATGCACACGCGCGCGCACACACACACACACACACACACACACACACACACACACACACACACACACACACACACACACACACACACACACACACACACACACACACACACATTATATGCAGTTGAGGGAATAGCTGCAGTCCTACTTTTTTTTTTTTTTTTTTTGGTAGTTTCAAGCATTCACCATCACTGGAGTGTGAGGAATCCATGGTGTAGTCATCATTCAGATAATCATGAGGGGAATTTTTTGGACTCACCAGAAGCCAAGTAATGAGGGCACAGTTAGGCTTTATCACACCCATGGGTGGGAGACATGCTACCTGTATAACTGCAGGAGCCACTGTGTCTTCCCCATATGAGCACATGCTCACATGCACTTACAATGAGAGCTAGCACACACAGCAGCTTTGTGGCCAAGTGCTTCTACCTTGTTCAGCCTTACATCACCATCTCTCTTGCAAGAGAATGTGTCACTGGATAGCCGATTCATCCCCCACCCCCTCCAGGATAGTTATGCCCATCGTCCTCATGCCAGATCCAAAAAGCACCTAAGCCAGTAATTGCATTCAGGTTATACGGGTCAGAGTCAGCATTTTATCCCTCTACACCAGTGGAGTTGTTGAGCCTGTCCTAGTGATGTATCTCTTGGTCTGTGAAAGTGGAAAATATTGCAGAAGCCATGCATAGTGCTGCCTCTCTCCTCTTCTCTTCAGTCCAGGGGAACTATATCCACTCATTAACATGTAGTAGCACAGGATCAATTGACTTACTGCATATCCATGAGGCACAGATCTGAGAAATACCCAATGTGTTTCCAGTTAGTCACTAATCTTGGATGGTTAAAGCTACAAATACCTAGGTATCCACAGTTATAGGAATACCACACATTCTCTGAGATTCAGCATGTGGGCAAAATAGGTTAACCAAGCTCTGGATGTTATCCTGGACACTGTATAGTAGTGATCCACTATCTGCTTACCAATGAGGGCATGGTAGGTCAAGTACTAACAATAATGCTTACAAGACATAGGTCTTCAAGTACATATGCAACCCTTTATAATCAAAAATCTCTCTCTCTCTCTCTCTCTCTCTCTCCCTTTTTTTATATACATGCACTATGTTTTTATTTGTATTGTATCCATCACTGTTTAATATTCAGTTGTCTATGCCTCATTGGCCTGGGTCATGGCTGAAAAGAGTCCATGGACTAGTTTCTTGCCTAATTAATAAACCAAATAAAGGAAGGAATAAAGAAAACTGGTCAACATTGCTGGCAGTTAAGGCAATACAGTGCTGTTCAGCACAAACTGCTGCAACTGGGAACATGTCTACTAGCTGGTGCGTGGCTACATTTCTGCATGTGTTTCTGGTATATTCCAGTGCATAAACAATTTGTGTGGCCTTTATCCTGATGTCTCAGAATAGTGATTTTTTTAATATCTGGTTTATTTACATATTGTTATACACTCACTTTTCCTTGCAATACCGTTTAGATCTGTTTATGCACCAATTTCCATGCACAGAATAGTGCACTGTGCAAACTCGTGCATGGGTGTACAACTAAGGTGGCCATGAATCAGAAATACCTTGTACATTGTCAAAAACATGCAAAAGTCCTTGTATACTATGGAAATTGTTTTGTGAATTCCAGCCATTATTTTGGATATTTGAGCCTTCATGATCTGACTACTTACTACAAACTATTTTGTTTTTAATCTGTACAACAGTTAGTATAATATTGCCCTATTCAGTATTAGTATTTTAGAACTACTAATGTTGCATGTTTATTACGTACATTGTTCTTTTCAAAGTAAACACTGTGGAGTAAAATTCATTACCATTGTTGCTGAAAAAATATGCTTCTTATCCATTGCTGTACTCATTCTTTCTCAGCTTGTACAGAATAAATATCTATCCAAAAGTGCCAACAGACCACAATTTGTCTTGAAAACCTCTTTTTGTTAACCAATTTCATGACATATTTTGACAGATGACTTAATAAATAAATGCATTTCCTTTTAGGTGCTTGCTTTGCTCACTTTCATTACAAAAAAAACTGATTGTGCACTTTATATTCAGTGATGAACATGCCCAATATAAATAAATGTCTCCCTTGTGTGCATACATTGTGTATTGTTCTATGACTTCAGGTAATTCTATAAAAATACTTCAAGAGGCATTGGTATGTGATATGTCAAAAGGGAGTGGGTTCTAACTGCACAGTAGCAGAAATTAAGTGAGAAAGCATCTTTCTTTTCTTTCTACCATATTTCTTTCCAGATTAAAACAGGAATTTTGCTTATTTCTTCCATATCAAGTCACTGCATGCTTAACTCCAATCTAAGCATTTCAACTGTAAATTAAACTCCTGTATTTTGAAATAGGCCTCTTTGTTTCACATTCATTTACACTATTTCTATTTCTACTTCTCTACACATAAGACTAAATTTCAGAGTGCCTCCCTGTTAAGGGTGCCTTCCAGTAAAGTGATTTAAATAAATAACTTACATACACAAATGGGGCAAAACCTGTTATTGTAAATTACAATTTTTATTTACTCAGATGCATTTTCAGCTTCTGATGAGATTAAAACTTTATTAGTCCTAAACTTAAAGTCATCATTAAGCTCAATATCTGATGTATTCTTCTGCTTGTGATAACCTTCCTCCTATAAAACACCAGAGCTCTCAGCTGTGCCTGTTTTGGAGAAATGCCCCTATTTTCAGGCCTGATATACCTATTTTGTGAGATACATCCCTATTTTCAGGCTTGATTTACCCCTTCACGCATTTTTTTTGAATTTCCATTATCACGTGTGATTTTTGAAGCTGTCTAGTACACAGAAAAAAAAATCACCATGCCTCTTAAATGTCCAGATTTTCACAGAATGTCCAGATTTTTGCCTCATATCTTTGGTCTGTTCCTTATAAAATGTGTGGTTTTCTGGCAAATCATTGAGGATTAACATCACTACATAATAGGATCATAGGTTCATAGGTAGGTACTAGGCTATCTGCCCGAAGGCATTTCTAAGCCTAGCCAGAATGTGTTGGCTTTCGCCGCCCCCTTAGATTAGTTCCCTGTGCCTCTGTCCAGTAGAGCCACTGAAGTGATCCCCGACGTAACCTTTCTGTTTCCCATCCACTCGTCAAAGTTTCTTTTGAAGAGTGTTAGTGAGGAGCTCTGCCTAATGTAGATTGGGATCTTGTTCCAAAGCATGGGAAGTCTCTGGGACAGGAATCTATCCCTCCAGCACGTCCTATTTATTGTTGTGGTGAGGTTTAGATCCCTAGAGCGTGTGGTTTGAGGGATAAGGTTTTCTTTAGGTGGAGCATGTCCATCAATTCTGGGTTGGACATGGCCTTGTATGTCAGGCAGAGATCACCTCTGAGTAGGCGGTATGCAACCGAGTACAGCTGTAGTTTCTTCAGTCGAGCTGCATAGGGCATCTGTTTGAGGCCAGTGATCCTCTTGGTGAGGTACTTCTGTGGTCTTTCCAGCTGTTGCAGGTGTTTTGTAAGGTACATCCCAAATGGGGCGTTGTACTATATGATGGGTCTGATGAGTGATGAGTAGAGGGGCACAATGACCTCTTTTGATCTGGATGCAAACCCTTTTGTGATTAGGTGGGCCATGTAGAAGGATTTTCTAACCACTTTGGCAATGTGATTATCAAAGGTGAGATTACTAGCTACTTGGGTCCCCAGATCCCTTATTATGTCTTCCGTATTTAGGGGACTACCACCTATGTGGTAGTTTGTGGGTGCTTTGTTTTTTCCAAAGGGGATGACTATGCACTTTTTGGCATTTAGCTTGAGGACATGATTTTGACACCAGGTATCCGTCTCAGTGACACCCTTTTGGAGGATGTCTGTGTCAGCCAGAGAGTCAATTATAGCCGCTAGTTTACAGTGGTCCTAGGACTGAGCCCTGGGGAATGCCACTTGTAACTGGTTTAGAGTCGGACCTAGCTCCCACAACTCTCACTATGTGGGTTCTGTCTGTGAGCCAGTTGGCAACCCATCTTGTGACGTAAGGGTTTATGTTCAGGCTGGCGAGCTTGTCTATAATACCAGAATGGGGAATGGTGTTGAAGGCCTTAGCGAGGTCTAGGTAGGCTGTGTGTACCACCTTTCCCTCATCTATAGCCTTGGTAACTGTCTCAAAGAAGTCCACCAGGTTTAGGTGGCATGATTTGCCCTTAACAAAGCCGAACTGGGTAGGGTCCAGTGTTTGGAGGTTCCCAATGTCTCTGTTAATGAGTTCCATGATGATGCACTCCATAGCCTTGCAGACCAAGCTAGTCAGGCTTATAGGGCGATAGTTCCCAGGGTCTGTTGTGGCTCCAACTTTGTGGAGTGGAATAACTGTTGCTGTGCGCCACTCTTTGGGTATGTAGCCAGTGGAGTAGCTGAGTTTGAACAGTGTGTTTAGGTGAGGGGTTAGTTCGTCTTTGAGCTCGTGTAGGACACAGCCTGGGACACCGTCTGGTCCTATTGATGCTGTGTTTTTGGCTTTGGAGAGGGTTGTTTTAACCTGAGTGTCTGTGATTTCAGGGACTCTACATTCTTCTGGTGTGGTTATAGGCCTTTTTGGGGGTGAGAGGGGGTGAAGTTTGCGCTGAACCTGTCTGCCAGGATGTTGATGATATCGGTCGGTTCAGTGTATTTTGTGCCATTCTGCACTAACTCCAAGCAGATCTGAGCATTGCCACTTAGATTCTTGATATAGCTAAAGAATGCCTTGTGGTTATCTTTGGAGTCCTTCGCAATTTTTCTTTCAAAGCTCGCCTTGGATGATTTTATGAGGGATTGTAGTTTCTTGCTGATACTGATCAGGGATGTCTTCCCTTCTTGGGATTTTACTCTTTTCTGTACTAGTTTCCTCCTTCTATTGTATAGCTTGTTTATGGCAGGAGTCCACCAGACTGGTTTCCTTTTCTTGGAGGAGTGAGTCTTGGTTTTGCTTGGGATGGCATGATCCATGCATTCTTGTAGGTGCCCATAGAATGCATTAGTAAAGGATTTTGCAGCTTGGACAGTGTTATCCTTCAGCATGGGGGCTTTGAAACTTTCCACCTCGGTCTTAAGTAACGTGAAGTTTGCTTTTGAAAAGTTTTTCACAGTGGTTTTCTTGTCCGGGGATGGGGACAGAATGTGGATATCCAAAGTGATTTGTTTATGGTCAGATCTAACCAGCGAGGGGTTGACCTCTGGTGTGGAAAACCGGTCGCCCATGTTAGTGATGACCAGGTCCAATATGTTGTCACCTCTGGTGGGAGTGTTGACCAGTTCAACCAGGGCGTTTGAGTTTATAAATTCTAGGAAATGTTGGGCAAGGGAGTTAGTACTTGAGTAGTTCTCCCAGTTAAGGTTTGGATTATTGAAATCATCTAATATTAGGGTGTTTGGTAGGATCTTTATGTTTCCCAGTGTTTCCAGAAATGCGGAATGGGGTCCTGGGACATGGTGGGTGATCTGTAGCAAGCTACAATTTGAATGGCAGTTTTGCCCATTGTTAGTTGCACGTGGATGATCTCTGAAGCATCATGCTGTTCCACTAACCTGGAGGTGTGGGTATCCTTGATGAATATGGATAAGCTCCCGATTTTTGTATTTTGGTTTGGGTTCTGTGGCTGAAATGTATGGTATGAGTTGTAGCGTGGTAGTTCTGGGGTGCTCTCTGGATCCTTAAACCAGGTTTCTGTTACTGCACATATATCGATTTTCTCCATACTGAGGAGTGCCTCGGGTGCGTGCATTTTGAGGTTTAGACTTCTGGCATTGAGTAGCATTACCCTCAGTTTTTGTTACTTGTGCTATTTACGATGGTGGGTTTGTCTTTTGAGCCATGCCTAAAAAAGGCACTATGGGGGTGGCAAGAGCCTTGGCCAGTATTCGAAAGCCTAAGGGTGACAGTTGCAAGCCGTCGCTAGCGAAGCAGTGTGGCTTGTCGAGCATGTCATCCCAAGTGGACAGACACTGCATCACCTTTGAATGACACCAAAAACTTAGCCAATTGTTGAAATCGAGAATTTTTTCTTTATACCGTGGTATCATTCTTGGTGAGGGCAGGATGCTACTCAGGGTCATACTGGCCTGGGCTTCGTGATCAGAGAGCTCTTCCAAGTCTCTTTTCATGTAGTACAGGGAGGTATGGCTCAGGTCATTCACACCAACATTGAGAATGACAGAGTCATATTTGTACTTGTTCTGGATTGACCTGAGTGCTTGTGTTATGTGGCAGATCCTGGCACCCGACAGGCAGCTAACAGTAACCTTCTCCTTATTCAGCCTAGTGAGTGGGACATCAGTATGCCTGACTATAGAGTCACCTATTACTAGTATGTTGGGTATGTTATTTTGCCTTAAGGGCTGTGACTGCATGACACACTGGTTTTGTGAAGTATTTGTTTCATGGTTTGTGTTGGGGGGGTGGAGGTTGCTTGGATGTTTGCTTTGGAGGTCTCTGTTGGTTTTGCAGATTTTTATTTAGTGCCTCCGAGTATGTTTTCATGTATTTGTGTGTGTTTTTTGCCAGTGCAGGTGTCATGGGTCTATGTGAGACTGGTGGTGTGATGCCAGTATTTCCCTTCTCCTCCTGACTGTCTGATCCAGTCTTGGGTTGAGGGAGCTTAGCCTCCAGTTTAGCTGTATAATTGCATATCTTGCATGTATTAGTGTTTGGTAGTAGGAGGAGGGGGTTGTCTGTGTACATGAGGTGGTTGTAACATTACCTTAAAATGCTCAGATTCACTAGTTGGACTGGAGAGTACACCTGAAACTGCCCTTTGGACATGCCTGGATAGGTACAGAGAACTGGTTTACTGGATGGCTGGTAAGGTTGAATCGAGAGCCTTGTCCTTCTGTGCAGTATAGGAGGGTCTCATGCTAGGGTTTATAAGTACTTGTAAATAGTATAGTGAGATACCGACCACAAGAAAAGCAGGTAACAAATTTCTTCAAAAAAGTTCTTCAAAAAATGCTAATATCCAGTCAGAAGACTCTTGAGACTCACGGAATAATCCAAAATGATTCTTTATTAAAACACACAAAATAAGCGCTTTCTCGTGGTGGATCCACGCTTCATCAGATGTCAGTTTAAAACAGCTGTTACACATATATATATCCGCTGAAGCGCGGGAAAACTTTATGAATTAATTAAAACAACAAATCTGTGTTCTAAGATTAGCGCTAAATGATTGCGCTAATTGATTCAATGCTCATTCTATAAAATAGTAAATAACTTGTCTATGAATGTGTATTAATTACTTATTATTTTAAGGCCATAATTATGTGTTAGCCAAAACTATATCAAATATAAAATTAAAAACTATTCAGCGCAATATCTAAATGACTTCCTTTTTAGTGTGTTAAGCCATATATAAAATCATTATTTTGAAATAATCAAATATAAATACCAAGCATAAATGAAGCGCATGACTAATGTGCTCTAAACCATGCGCTTGATAGTAACTATGTTGATTGGTACTATTGCTAAATATTACGTTGATATTGCTTGTTTCAACATGAAAAACTAATGCAAAACATGATCAGTTGTAAACAACAATAAAACATGCACATTTATGGCAAAATGTATCGAGATCTCACGGACCATACCACTGTTTAAGTTAAAAACATAAACAGGCTAAAATACTTGTTTAACTTTAGGTCCTGAAGGTGTATATTCACCCATTTGCTAATATTTTATGTACATAACAAAACCTATCGGCATGTCTGTATTTACAAAAGATCAGCCATGAATAAAGTTCCTGAATAACGGATGTTAACTGTGTAGTACTATGCCTGAATGGCAATGTCAATAAATACAATATACAAGGTCAACTAATGATCTATTATTAGGTTGCTATAAAATCATTACCTTTACATAAAATGCCTTATAAATAAATACCATTTATGTACATAGTGAACCCATATATATGAAACATTTTTTTATGTATATGTGTGCATGATGCTTAGTTTCAATGTTAAAGTACATATAACAAAATGAAATTTGTGCACATAAAACATTAAGCTATGTGCCTAATGCTGATTAACCTGGCATAGTGCTTGGCTAATCAGAATTTATGAAATAAGTTAAAATCAACTACATAAATTCAGATAAATATAAAAAATATAAAAAATAAAAAATATGTAAATATATGTCAAAATAGGATGTGTATGTGTATATAAATGAATATGTTCTGGATTGACCTGAGTGCTTGTGTTATGTGGCAGATCCTGGCACCCGACAGGCAGCTAACAGTAACCTTCTCCTTATTCAGCCTAGTGAGTGGGACATCAGTGTGCCTGACTATAGAGTCACCTATTACTAATATGTTGGGTATGTTATTTTGCCTTAAGGGCTGTGACTGCATGACACACTGGTTTTGTGAAGTATTTGTTTCATGGTTTGTGTTGGGGGGGTGGAGGTTGCTTGGATGTTTGCTTTGGAGGTCTCTGTTGGTTTTGCAGATTTTTATTTAGTGCCTCCGAGTATGTTTTCATGTATTTGTGTGTGTTTTTTGCCAGTGCAGGTGTCATGGGTCTATGTGAGACTGGTGGTGTGATGCCAGTATTTCCCTTCTCCTCCTGACTGTCTGATCCAGTCTTGGGTTGAGAGAGCTTAGCCTCCAGTTTAGCTGTATAATTGCATATCTTGCATGTATTAGTGTTTGGTGGTAGGAGGAGGGGGTTGTCTGTGTACATGAGGTGGTTGTAACATTACCTTAAAATGCCCAGATTCACTAGTTGGACTGGAGAGTACACCTGAAACTGCCCTTTGGACATGCCTGGATAGGTACAGTGAACTGGTTTACTGGATGGCTGGTAAGGTTGAATCGAGAGCCTTGTCCTTCTGTACAGTATAGGAGGGTCTCATGCTAGGGTTTATAAGTACTTGCTATAACTTTTGAGCAAGTGCTGGGCTGAGAAATGAATGCCATGAGTGATTAAGTTAAAAGTTTGTCTAGTTCCAAGGGAAAAATTGAAGATGAGACTTTGTGGAGCCGGGAATAGTTTTACCCTAGGTAACCGGCACTACCCGGAGTGCAAAACCGGGCAAATATTGTATTTATAGCAGGGAAATGAAAGAGAGAGAAATTAGCCCAAAATGGCCAATAAACTACTAATTTCTGGGCTGAAATCACTCCTCCAGGGACTGATAGGCTGCTCAAAGCTCCCCTCTCTCACAGGTGAACAGAGAACTTCCTTCTATCAAAGTAAGTATGGGCAAACACAGAGATTTGTAACACAGCCCTGAATTCAGCACTAACCTGAAAACTGGACTATACTAGCTTAGAAAGGCAGGAAAGAAGTATATATATATATATATATATATATATATATATATATATATATATATATATATATATATATATATATTTTTTTTTTTTGTTTGTTTTTGTTTTTTTTTTAGAAAATAAAGCAGATACACTCAAAAAACACTTTAAATGCACAGAAAAGGATACTTATTGTTATATATCGCAGATCAGAGTTGTAGTCAATGCCCCTATTAATAAAGTAGGAAGAAACACAAATACGGTAAAAGCAGATGAATAAAGTGCACTTTATATATAACAATAGAAAACGAACAAACTGATTTAAACAAGTTACCCAATTAACCAGAAAAAAAAGCTCAAAACTGAGCCCTGTTCCAGCCGTCTTCAGTCAGACAACTTCTAATGACAGACATCTGAGTTCAGACTTCATATAATTCTGAAAATGAGTGCTAACACAAAATCTTTTATTCTAACAACTTTCTAAATTTATGAGATATATTTAAAATGTGTCCCTATTTTTGTGCCTTTTCCTCATGTTTGGCTTTGTCCAGATTTCTTGTAGTAAGAGGTCACACTGAATGACCAACAGGCACTGATAATTTAAAGAAAGGGGACACACATCTTACATTTCCCCTTTTCAGAGGCAAAAATAAATGACCTTGAGTTGTAGAATTTTGCAATACAGTTCATTGAAGTCTACAAATTTCAGTGTCTCTGTGATATTGTGCTTATATTGTTTCCACCATTTTGTCACTATGTGTTTCTGAGTAGTATTCCACATTCCTAATGGAAGCAAAAAGAGTTATATGCTGTTTAGTATTCAGATTTTATGCTAATTAGATGCTCAGATTTTAACAAAGGCCTTTCTTCCTATTTTTAATGTTTGTTGGCTGAGATGGTTGTAAAGCATGCATATACACACACACACACACACACACACACAAATATATATATATATATATATATATATATATATATATATATATATATTTACAATTTAAGCGACAGCCTTGGTTAGAATTCAGGAGCGAGGCTATGCTGCAAGATACGGATTCTCCACGAGATGCACTTAATTGTTTTACTTTTTTTTTCAATTAAAGTGATTGCTTTTAGGATCACTTGAGTAAAGGAACAGGGAGATCAGAATTTGCTAAACCGGTTATATGGAAAAAAAAATCTCTGTATTTATGCATTTCTAGACTACGGTTCCTCACAACTTGTTACTGGTAGTGTCACAGCCTACATGGATTTTATAGCTGTTCTTATGCTGATAATGCCTCACCTCGGCACCATAAAAATCCACTGCCAATCCGCTGTGGTGATCCCTAACCAGAAAAAGCCAAAATACATTATTATATATATATATATATATATATATATATATATATCAAATCTCTGTGGGTGTGTTGTGTAGACACACATATACAGTTGCACAAAATTTTCATTTTGATTTGTTTTTCTTTAAAGGACATGAAGTACACACAGGGATATAATCTAGTTCTCCATTACACGCATGCACACACTCATATGTTTTTGTACACATGTATTATATGAATATATATGTATATATATATATATATATATATATATATATATATATATATATATATATACAGATTCACTTTATATCCTCGAAATACTGAAATATCGAAATTCGGTATATTGAGGCTATAAAGCCGAAACCATAAAAAAGCGAATACTCAGAACAGCGAAATTCAAAATCTCGCACACCGGAGATTTTGAATTTCGCACTTCTAACACACACACACACACACACACACACACACACACACACACACACACAGACAAACACAAGCTTTCTACTACATGAAAGCAGGGGGCAAGCCCCCCTGCACCCCCCACCCCCTACTTCAATATTCTAACTCAGAGGTTGCACTACATATGAACACACACAAAACACTACCACACAAGCTACATTCTCCTCGCACACACACATCACAGCAACAAAACACACTAACACACACCACAGCCCCTACCCAAAATCCTTAACACATACTCACTTACCTGAATGCATAACCACAGCAAAACCTCAGAAACGTAAAATTCAAAACCTCCAGTATTCAAAGTTTTGAATTTTGCACTTCTGGGTTGTTTCGCTCTTGTCAGGATTCCACTTTATGGGTTCAGAATACTGAATTTCGATATTTCAGTATTTCGAGCTTCTAAAGTGAATCCATAGGTATACATATGCATATACACAAAAACTTACACACATACTACATGTGTATATATATATATATATATATATATATATATATGTGTATATATATATATATATATATATATATATATATATATATATATATATATGCAATATTGATCCATGCAATTCGTTATTTATGTTGCTTAATGTTTTACTTACTCACTGTCACACATTGGCTATGTGTTGCATATGTAATCTTTATCAATGTCTTTATGGCAGTATTTTTTTCTCTATATTGCTAAGTGCATTTATTACTTGTTATTATCTTTGCCAATGTAGCCTGCATTGTGGCTAAGAAGGGTCCTGGGACCTGTTCACTTTCCTTGTTACCAAAGTATAAATAAACATGGACTAGTAAAAAAAAGGGTGCAAGCATGACAGAAATAATTGAGGAACTAGTAAAGCACATTTTAATTCTGCATCATTCATGAGAGACAAAAAAACTTCCAATTGAAGGCATTGGAAAGTAGCAGACAGACTTAGTTTGGAGTCCTACTACTTGTCACCTGTAAATGTATAGCAAGGATCATTTACTGCAGTGAGAGTTTTCACACCTCGGCATGAGAGTGTGGGGGAAGATCTGTCAATTCTATTAGAACTACAAAAGAATCCCTTTACAAAAGTCTGCTATTTATCTACTTTCTTATGCTGGAAGTAGCTAACAGCTATTTATAGCTTAGAACAAGCTCTAACAGACACATAAAAGATGCTCAGTCAGGGAAACATAGAAGTATCTCTGTTACAGAAGATGTGTTTAGGTGACAGTGCCTCATACTCCTGCCATTCTATCATAATGGCATGAGAAAACAACATCACTTCCTTATGTCTAGCATGATTCATATAAAGAGGACTTGAAATTTATTCTGGGAAGAAGGAATGAAAGCAAGAAAACAAGATCACATTATCAGTGGCAGCTCATCCTATTGGACTGTAGGACTGCAGCCCCCCCCCCCGCCAGCTGAAAACCAAAACCAAAAAAAAAAAATATCATGCATGCGTGAGTAGATATTCGAATTTGGACTGCTCTTTCACCAGTCTGGATTCAGGAGAAGGCAGCAGTCTTATAGATGCCCCAGAAGTCTATGCAGTTACAGCCGCATAGACCAAAAGAGGATCAGACTGCAAGGTCTGCAGTCTGTACTCAGCATTCCGGAATGCATGCACGGAAATGGAACTTAGATGCTGAAGAGAAACAGTGGGCTGCTCGGAATGGAACTTAACTGCTGAAGAGAAACAAGTTATGGGCTGCTTACTGCATGAGGAGTTATGGCTGGCTGCTGAAGGAAACAGGCGCTACTTACTGCAAACGGACTGTAGGTACTTACTTTATTTAGGGGCTTTGCAGCAATGTGTGTGTGTGTGTGTGTGTGTGTGTGTGTGTGTGTGTGTGTGTGTGTGTGTGTGTGTGTCTGAGTGAGACTGGAGGCTAGAGAGAAACCCAGATTCAAACCCTCAACCTTAGATACAGGTATCAAGAATCTGAATTCCCTACCCACCACCACTTGTGAAAAGCATTCAGATTTTTGCCTCATAGTTTTGTTCTGTTCCTCATAAAATCTGTATTTTTCTGGATTTTCAGAGATTTGAATTTCAGACTTCATATTCTTCAAAAAGTACACGACAATACAAAACATTTTATTCTAGAAATTTTCTAAGTTTATAAGATCACTATTTGAAAATTGTCCCTATTTCTGGGACTGTATTCCCCCATTATTGGTTTTGTGCAGTTTTTTTGTGCTAAGAGGTTGAGAGCTATGGTGAGAACTGAATTCACTAAATGATAGCCATTTAAGTTTCAGTCTTCCTGGCTTTCAATAAACATCTGATTTGGCATAGTAGTAAGCTGCTCTGACTGTAGTACACAGAGTCCTGGGTTCAAGTTTTGGCAGTGAAATGCATGGTGGTAGCATAGCATTTTATTCTAGCAACTTCCCAAGGTTTTTTGTGCTAAGAGGTTGAGAGCTATGGTAAGAACTGAATTCACTGAATATGTTTGGGGGCTGTATTCCCCCATTATTAGCTTTGTCCAGGTGTTTTGTGCTAAGAGGTTGAGAGCTATGGTGAGAACTGAATTCACTAAATGATAGCCATTTAAGTTTCATTCTTCCTGTCTTTTAAGAAACAGCTGATGTGACATAGTGGTATGTTGCTCTAAGTGTAGTACATAGGGTCCTGGGTTCAACACTTGGCAGTAAAATGCATGGTGGTAGCACAGTATTTTATTCTAGCAACTTTCCAAGGTTATACATGCAATGTTTAAAATGTGTCCCTGATTTTTGGGCTTTTGCCCCCCCCAATACATTTTGGCTTTTTCCAGATTTCTTGTGCTCATGTGCTGCAAAGCTAAGAGATATAGCTGAGTCTTGAGTGGATTTTACAAGGAGCGAAGAGCTTCAGGGGAAGAGACGTTTAGTGCTGCTTATGCTGAGTCAGCTTGCATTGTTAATAGCACATCAGGTGCAATATTTAAAAATAGTCCTTATTTTTGGGCCTTTGAACCATTTCTGTTTATGGCTTTGTTCAGATTTCTTGCTCTGAGGTTGAGAGGTATGACAAATGTGTCACGGCCATGACCATCAGCCAGAGACATTTCAAATTGTGACATGCTTGTTGCAGCCTACCATGTGTAGTGAGTCAGGATGTGTCCAAGTAAGGCAAGGAGCAGTTATGCAGTGTAAGTGTGCAGAGTATCCCCCCATCTAAGGTAGACACAAGTATTATAGTGGCTTTTCATCTGTCCTTGATTTTGCAGAATGTTCTGGTTTTCTGTCATATTTTTATGTAGTGTACTTGCTTTTGATGCAGAAGGTTGTGGATTCTACTCCCACAGTATGTAGATGCATTACTGATACTGTACTGTGTTGTACTTTTAAAGGGGGTGGATGCTGCAGTTCTGAGAATGTCCTCTTTGGTGGAGATACCTAGTAACTATGAACCTGTTATCAGTTTGTCATCCATTCCCTATTGCAATATTACTAGTTTATCATTTAACAGGCACTTTATTTGTAGATGAAACAATGAAATATAAAGTTGTTTGCTAGCAGCAACCTCTTCATTAGTTACAGATCTCTTTAATGTGGAATTATTTAGATGACTTTTACTTCTACAGAGATTGTGCATATTTACTGATACTGGTAGATTGTAGAAGTTTGAGTAGATGTCTGTGATGAAAATGTTCTGAATTGGGCAATTTTGTCGTTATTGGTGCATGCATTTTTTTCATTGTTTACTTTACTGGAAAAATTTTCAAAACAGTTAATTTAAAACGGCCTCTAACAACTGTACTGTATTATACAATGACTATAATTTAATATAATCTAGAAGGTGCATCAGAGAACACATGTATGTTTCGTGTGCAAGGGGCATATGATTTGAAAACAGCCCAAAGTTAATCTTCATCTGCCACTGGTTAGATGTATTTTCTTTGAATGTGGGTTTCAATGCTGTTTCAATGAATGTGAGTTTCAAGGGCAAAGAAGTTTTAATGCTAAGTCTATTTTAATTGTGAGACTGCATTGTTTTGTTTAGCAGATGTCTATTAGTGTTTGTGCTGTAAAATGTAAAATAAAACTTTTAAATGAAATTCAAATCATCATAGAATTTAATCAGTATGCACATTACAGTGTTTATGGTAAATGGTGTGAAATATCCAAGTAATGGGACACTGGAATGGCTGCAGGAGGGAAGCCCCATTTGACCATGATTTTATGAGGGGAAGACGGCAGCAAACTCAAAGACAGCCCCAGCTGAACTATAACTCTCAACTGTCCAGATTTTCACAGAATGAATAGATTTTTACTTCTTATTTTTGGTTTGTTCCTCATAAAATGTATGGTTTTCTGGCAAATCATTTAGGAATGAAGTCACTAAATAATGACAGACGTTGAGTTTCAGACTTTATACCCTTCAGAAAAATGCATGCTTAAGCAAGACCTGTTATTCTTTCAATTGTCTAAGTTTATACAACAGCAAATTTTAGTACTGTCTGTACGTTCCCCCAGTATGTTTGTCCTTGTCCAGATTTCCTGCTTTAAGAGGTTCTGAGGTATTCACAAATAAACCACTTTATAGAATTAGATATATCCAAACCTCTCAACTGTCCCTGACTTTGGCGCAAAATGTTGCTCTCCCCCTAATAATCCTTCCACAAAATGACAATTTTGGAAGAAAATGTGGAAGGTTTACAAGTAAGAAATAACTGTAATGATCAGAGTTATGGATTACTTTTATTTCAGAAATGCATGTAGATTCTCTTATTTTGTCAGCTGCTCAGCTTAACAGTACTAATATTAAATAGTGTCCCTTCTTTGACAGGTTTCCAGCTGTATCGTGTGGCTATTTTATATTTTTGCATCACGGGTTTGGTCCGTTTTTCATAAAATTGTGGTTTTCTGGCAAACTAGTGGCAAATCATTAAAGACTGAAGTTAGAAAATAATGACAGACATTTGAGTTTCAGATTTCATAACCTTCAGAAAATTCATACTAATGCAACACCTACTATTCTATTATCTTTCTAAGTTGTTTATAAGAGCAATATTTAAAAATAGTCCTTATTTTTGGGCCTTTGAACCATTTCTGTTTATGGCTTTGTTCAGATTTCTTGCTCTGAGGTTGAGAAGTATGACAAATGTGTCACGGCCATGACCATCAGCAAGAGACATTTCAAATTGTGACATGCTTGTTGCAACCTACCATGTGATGTGTCCAAGCAAGGCAAGGAGCAGTTATGCAGTGTAAGTGTGCAGAGTATCCCCCCATCTAAGGTAGACACAAGTACTACAGTGGCTTTTTATCTGTCCTTGATTTTGCAGAATGTTCTGTTTTTTGTCATATTTTTATACTGTTGATTTATGCTTATTCTTATTCAGAAAATGCATGTGTTGCACTGCCTGTTGCTCTGTCTTTAAGTAGCAATGCTTTAATGACCATCAGATAAGCTTGTCTGAGATTGTAAGATGCAAGTAATCTTTAATAAGCATACTGTTAAAGGATTACCAACATTGAAAGCCTTTTTGTTGTTGCCATGCAGAGAATATTTACATAACTAGATAACGTATAAGCCTTGGGTATTGAAATGCATATGACAGTATTTGTAATAAATGACAGGATTACAGTATTTTCAAAAGTTCACTACATTTGTTGGAGACTTGCAGTCATCTTTGCAGGCTTTACCAGTAAACTAAACAGAATGCCAATCTAACATGTGTGGTCCATAACTTGTGCAGTACTCCTTTAAACAATTTATCTTGACCTTGTTTCTTGTTTCCTGTTCATTTTTTACTTTGATCATGTTTTCCCCATGAAACAAGTAGATAGTTGTTGTTGTCAGGCAGCAGGTTTTTTTTTTGGATAAGACACATTTTTACAAGTAGGGGTATCATAGAGATTGCTACTTTCAGCATGTTACTTGGTACTTTTATAAAGCTGTATATAAATTATAATTAGAACTGCAGTGCAAGGAGAGGTGGTTTGAGTTGAGTGCTGCTTGTTTTTCTTATACTTGATCTTGACTAGCATTCCAGTAATGCATTTAAAAAGTAATTTATTTTTTTCATTCCTCACAACCTTTTGTTTTCATCTAGATATTAAGTAAGCTGCTGCGTAGCCAATGCATTGAAATATTTTTTCTTCTACACTTCATTTTGTCTTGATTGGTCTCTCATAATGACGGTTTGGCACCCAGGGCAGCGTATTTAATTAAAGTCCCCTGTTTTTGTGGTTTTGAGCATAGCTCCACCCCTTTTAGTTGGCCACACCCCTTCTCATTGGTCCCAGTCATTCATCTGTCTCCTGCAGCACCCCTTTGATTTGAAGTCGCCAGCCAACACTCTGCATTATCAAAACAGGTGTTATCATCCACCATTTTGAGAGAAACACATTAAAATCGTAGAAGAAGAACTTGGAGTGATTTTGAGGCATTAAAATAGCTCAGAAAACAAAGATACAATGAAAAAAACATGTTTTTTGAATTCTAAGGTGGAGTTTTCCTTTAACTTTCAGCATATACCCAAGAGTTAAGTAACGGGTTGTATAGGACAACAAGCAGAGTCCTTTAGTGGTATAAACTAAGGTCTTTTTTTTTTTACATAAAGTGAATAGTACAGAGAACATTTAAACTCAGAAAAATAAAGTGTGAGTGCAATCAAATTACAGAAAATATTGAAACTTGCTGCAAGACATTTAAAACATTTTTGTAAAGAGGTTTGTGCACAGCTGGCATGGGTCCTGTTCCTGTCATGCCTGTACAGTCCTTATAACATTTGGTGTATCTCATGGACTGCATTACCTTTCTCAGACACAGATATGGCAAAGATAATTTTGACATTTTCAAGTGAGTCAGTGACTGGTGCATTCTGTCTGTCATTTCCAAATCTGTGATGTGTTTATTCCTCCTGTACTGTACCTATGCCTATTTTGTTTTATTTGAATATGCTTATCAAAGAAGAGCATCGATATCAATGGACCAATTTCAGTCTCAACCTTGGTATTATATTTTTTGCATTATGGCTATTGGATGGTCACGTGTTTTTTTCCCAGCTCACTGACGTTGGGAGACTATTCCCCTCTCCTCATTAAGAGTCTGATGCAGTGCAAAGTGCTGACATCATAATGAATTCATTTACTTCATTATCATGCGCTATGAAGTTCCTTAATGTAGGCTATCATGCAAGGCAACACTCAGATCATCCATTAGTTAGGCCTACCCCATCTGTTCTTAAGTCTTGCTGGCAGTCCCTCTGGTCTCTGTCTGCAGATACTAACACTGATCTTGGTCTATACACATTCCCCTCCTACACCAAGAAAAGCTGTAATATGCTGTTAGCTTCCCCCTTACTTGAGTCTTCTTAACTTAACTGCCTCTGAGGTTACCAGTGGTACAAGTAGACTGGATCTCAATGGACCATTGTGCCAGCTTGCTTGTCATGGATATTGCATTCAGTCAGGTACATGTTCATAAATAAAGATCTGATAAGCCATATAAATGCTGTTGAATGTATAGGACATGTTTCATCACTATCACATTAAAAAGGGGATGTTATAGGAATAAGTGTCAAAATACACATACTGATACTGAAATCTGCAGAGATCGTAATACTAATGAAGTAAGAGCAGAGTTAGGAAACTCCTACTAGCAGGCCAAAGAGCACACTACAGCTGCACAGACTGAATCAAATCCTCTTCCTTCTTCAGCACAATACTTTTTGTCTACTTTCTCTCTGGGTTAACTGATCTTTAAAACAGCCTAGAAACAATAATTAATATGATGGTCTTGGGAAGTAAAAAGAAGTAATGTAAATGTTTAACCCTTTCTATAAGAATTGTTAGTGAACCATGCTCTAGAAATGTAAGCCTTCAAGTCTGTCCAACAATAACTAACATGAATTTGCTTTTATTCTGGAGCTTTTTTAATAAAACTGGTGGTGGCATTAACATACTAGTGATTACTTCCTATGGAAAACCTGAATCATAAATCAAAGAGCCCTAGAAAGTGTGCACATCTAAAGAATATAAGGGTTTAATTAGTCATGAGTGCAACCTTACTTATGTAGGTAACTGAAAATACATTGCACTGGTTACTATCTTATTACTAGGATGACAGCCATATGATAAGATTTACAACCCCTTGGAATTTGAATTGTTTTCTATTATGAAATGAGTTTAAAAATCAGAGACGTTGAATACTGAACTCAGGTGACAATGCATTATCAATCCATAAAGAGCAGGCCATTCTAGTCCCCTAACTACTTAACACAATAAGTGACAGTCCTCATATAACCAGAAACATTTTCCCTGAAAAAATACATCACCCATCACAACCATGACTGATACTTTTATAATGCAAAAACCCTTCCTTTGAACCTTAAAACTTAAATTATCGTAATAAATGGATTACATTGATTTAGATTATAGAAACACAGACTTTGAAAACAGATGAGAATAACATGGTCTACTTAGATAGCCAAGTATTCTTAGAAAAGATGCAGGTCTGCGAAATAACAGTTTATCTCCCCCATTCCCCCATCCCCCATCCCCTGTAAGCATGATGTTTATCTGCTGTGTGCATTCCTGAATTCCTTCACTGTTTTTGAACATAATATTCCTTCAGGAATACTGTTGTAATCATCTGCCACCCTTTTTGTGAAATAATGTTTTATTTTATGTTGCCTCCACCATTCGTTTAATGTCTTCAAACTATGACCATTTGTATCACAAAACTCTTTTTTTTTCTGAAGCATGGTATTCATCTGGACTGCAGGATTTCCCTTAGGCACTAGAAGGTTTCTATGATGTCTGCCCCCTGCCTCCTCACTGTCACAATCATTTCTTTGTTGGCAGAAAATAAGCCTTACACTGTTGTTTACCTTTTAATCAGGTAAATCCCTTCAACTAGCCCTGACAGCTGCAGAATTTAATCTGAGGCTCAAACAAAGGTCTTTGTTGTTGACTAGTTTAGGACAGTACATTCTAACTAAGGCCCTTGAAAAAAACTTATAGGACTGCATTCCACACATTCTGCATCCTGAGAGTGTCAAAGGAAACAATAACACTGGAAAAAAATCTAAAGCAAACAGTAACACTAAAATGTTTACTCAAAGAGAAGAATTGTCAGACTGGTACATTTGCTCAAGTGTGTATTTAAAGGCAGAACATATGCAAAATTATGCACTGACGTTGTATTTCGGTATGTTTAAGTGACTATGACAAATCCTTAATCGTCTTCATTTACATTTTTTTTAAACAGGCTAAATGTTTCATACATATTTATATTAAGGTTAAAACACAAGGTAACAAGTTACTTTTTTTGCAAGTAAATTTTACATGTTTAAGACCTATCAATCCTAGCTTTGCCACTTAATCTGAGTTTAAAATATTAATCTAAGACAAGCATCCCTAGAAAGTCAGACCACCTTACAGAGCAAATACTGTACACTCAATTTACTACGCACAGTTGTGAACAGCTGAGAAAAACCTACTGGCTACTGCCAGGTCTTCTGCAAGCTTCTTAAGGATGGCAGGAATACCTCTCAACCTCTAAGAACAAGAAATCTGGACAAAGCCATATATAATCGGGGAACAAAGGCCCAAAAGTAGGGACAGTTTTTAAATATTGCTCTTACAGATTTAAAAAGTTGATAGAACTGATTATGCATTAGCATGAATTTTCTGAAGAGTATAAAGTCTGAAACTCAAATATCTATCATTATTTTCTGACTTCATAGGTTCATAGGTGTGTACTAGGCTAATGGCCCTGGGGCCTTTACAAGCCTAGCCATAAGATTACCCTGGTATTGTGCCAACCAACCTTAGTTCCCACTGCCTCTGTCGAGTAGAGCCACTGGAGTTATCCCCGGGGTGAATTTTCTATTTCCCATCCACTCATCAAGATTTCTCTTGAAGAGGATCAGTGAGGTGCTCTGCTTGACATGTATGGGAAGTCTATTCCATTGCATGGGCAGTCTCTGAGTTATAGCCTGTCCCTCCAGTATGTTCTGTTGATTATGGTAATGACGTTAAGGTCTCTGGAGCATATGGTGCGGAGGGATCGGGATTTCTTTAGATGTAGCATTTTTAATAGAGCTGGGTCAGACATGGCTTTGTAAGTCAAGCTGAGATTACCTCTAAGTAGGAATAGTAGAATAGTTGGAGTTTTCTGAGTCTGTCCATATAGGACAAATGTTTAAGGCCTAGGATCCTCTTTGTGAGATACTTTTGCAGCCTCTCCTGTTGTTGCAGGTGTCTAGTCCTCAATGATTTGCTAGTGAGTTGTCACTAAACCAAAATTTTATGAGGAACAGACCACAAATATGAGCCAAAAATCTTGGGATTTTTGCAGAATGTCCAGATTTTTGCTTCATATTTTTGGTCTGTTCATCATAAAATTTGTGGTTTTCTGGTAAATCACTGGGAAGATCTGAGGATTGAAGTCATTAAATAATGCCACACATTGACTTTCAGACTTCATAGGTTCACAGGTTCATAGGTGTGTACTAGGCTAATGGCCCTGGAGCCTTTACAAGCCTAGCCCATAGAAGTGCCCTGGCACTGTGCTGCCCGACGTTAGTTCCCAGTGCCTCTATCAAGTAGAGCCACTGGAGTCATCCCTGGGGTGAACTTTCTATTACTCATCCACTCATCAAGATTCTTCTTGAAGAGGGTCAGCGAGGTGCTCTGCTTGACATGTATGGGAAGTCTATTCCAGAGCATGGGCAGTCTCTGGGTGAGGAACCTCTCCCTCCAGCATGTTCTGTTGATTGTAGTAATGAGGCTGAAGTCTTTGGAGCATGTGGTGCGGAGGGACTGGGATTTATTTAGATGTAGCATTTCGAACAGAGCTGGGTCAGACATGGCTTTGTAAGTCAAGCAGAGATAACCTCTAAGTAGGCAATATGAAACAGGGAATAGCTGGAGTCTTTTGAGTTTGTTCATGTAGGACATGTGTTTCATGCCTATAATCTTCTTCATGAGGTACTTCTGTAGCCTCTCCAGCTGTTGCAGGTGTCTAGTGAGGTACATGCCAAATGTGGCATTATACTTGATAACTGGTCTAATAAGGGAAGAGTAGAGAGAGAGAAAATGTATGTTAACACAAACCCTGTTACTCTAGCAATTTTCTAAGTTTATAAGAGCAATATTTAAAATCTGTACTTATTTTGGGCCTTTGTACCCCCAGTTTGTCAGGCTTTGTCCAGCTTTCTTGCCCTAAGAGGTTGAGAGGTATGAATTGGCAGGAGAACTGGTATACATTCATTTCCTCAAAATACATTTCAGCAGTTGTATGGCTGTGCGACTTTAAATGTTGAATTACAACACTCCGAACATACTGAGATTTTGAAAATAGTAATCTTGAAAATGAGATTCAACCATTTTCGAAATCGAAATATTTACATACAGCATTATGCAGGGGGGCAAGCCCCCCTGCACCCCCCTCCTTTAATATACAATTTCCGAATCGCACTATAGTGAGGGAAAGGAGTCATTTCTCAATCCCCGCTATACTGCAATCTGCACCCAAAATGCTGACTTCAAATGAGCCAATGACAATGTGCATTCGCTTATTTGAAATTCGCACTTTTTTTTTTTCAGCATTCAGGAAATCTGGAGGTTGTACTTTCACACTTTTGCAACTCCTACAACCTCCGTACAAAGAAATGAATGTATACCGGAGAATCATATATCAAGTATATGTGGAGTGATTAGACAGGTGAAGTTGTGAAACAGGGATGGACATAAAGAAATGGCCAGTATAGTTAGTTCCAAAGCCAAGTGGTAGAGAAAAGAAAGATAAGAATCAGGACTACAGTGTGGACTTGAGCACTAATTTGGTGTCAGGGAAAGATTTTTGGTTCCACTGCCTGTCTTGTCCTTTCACCAAGTGGGACAACCTTGCTGAAATTCAGAGTTCAGATGTATGTGAGAATGCTTATTTATTTATTTAGTTTTATTTATTTATTTAGCATTTGTTTACCGGGAAAGTCTGACTTGGAACAAAGCCAATATTCACCTGAGGCCCAGGGAGAAATGCTCCAGATGCATGTCGTATGCCATTGAGGTGGAAAGGGAGGTGGTACAGGTTGATAAGAGTATGAAAGAAGATCAGTAGTCAGACTTATGTCAGCAAAGGCAGCAGGAAGCAGAAGGCTACAAGAATCATCAGAGAAGACAGAAGATTTGATGGGTA
>NC_056744.1:99073368-99113368 GCF_019279795.1 Protopterus annectens | reverse complement strand
TTCTCCTAAAAGTGTCCCATCTTCTAAAATACCTCCTCTGATCAGCCATTTCCACTGATGGTATTCCTAAAGAGAGACCTATTCTGAAGTCCTGTCAAAAAAAAAAAAAATATATATATATATATATATATATATATATATATATATATATATATATTCACTTCTAAAGATTGAAATCTCAAAACATCGAGCCTCAGAAAGACCAGAAGATCAAAGTTTTGAAATCTTGAACCTTTTCAATGGAGATTGCAGTACAGTGTAGAATGAGAACTTTACTGTTCTCTTCACTGTAGTGCGATCTAGCAGTTGGTAGATTTAAGCAGCAGAGGGTGTGGGGGAAGCAGCAGAAATTAGTAGTTTTTACATTTTGGATGCTTTTGTTTTTTTGGTTTGAGATTCCAAAACTTATATCTCCTGGTCTTCGTTATTCAGAGGTTTGCTGTTTTGAAATTTCAACCTTTAGAAGTGAATCCATAAATATATATAGATATATATAGATATATATATATATATATATATATATATATATATATATATATAGATAATTTCTTTGTGGAAGAATTCCCTAAAGGGGCCTCATCTTCCAGAACAGAAGACTGGATCTTACCAATATATATATATATATATATATATATATATATATATATATATATATATATATTTCTGTGCGGAAGGATTCCCTAAAGGGGCCTCATCTTCCAGAAGAGAAGACTGGATCTTAACAATGATCCTGTGAAGCCTAGAGGTGCATTCTTGAAGGCTGCAAGAAAGTACAGAAAAAAATGGCACCCAGACTGTTGTTTCCTCCCTGTGGATCTTAAGACACAGCAACCTAGGAGCATGTGTGAAGGGGAATCAGAGACATTTTGAAGATTGGTTGGGCATTTTATCCTGGTAGGAAATAACTCAAATAGTTATAGGCTACTGCAGCAGAGACAGAATGATGAAAATCTCAAGAACCTATAATTCTAGCCTTAAAAGAAAATCAATAAAACAACATCTAAAGGCCCAGGTAACATCCCTGGTTTTGTCATTGTTAAATACTAAAAGTAATCTTGGACAAATATTTTCAATAAATAACTCAGTTGGGAACAGTTAACACATTTTCCAACATGACAGTGGACATGTCAACAATTTAAATATCTTAGTGTTGGAAAATATGTATATTTGGAACAACACAAAATCTCACAATATTACTATGGTTATTTTAATTATGAAACAGTGAGTGTGGTATATCTACCAACTTATCTGTCTCTGTCATGTCCTGCATACTACATAGGGAAAATATCTGAGCACTTTGACTAGCACTTTAGCAAAACCATGGCTAGATTATCTGGTGTTCTGTGCAGTTTCCTAAACTGGCTCCATCCTCTGCTGTCACAATCTGCTTGTACACATTTGCAGCAAGCTGCTTGATACAAATGTAATAATCAGCTTGCTATGGTTATCACCACACACTGAGCACCTCAGTGTTCCATTTCGGCCATGACCGCAAATGCAATATCTGTATTAATTTATGGTGCTGCAATATCCTCACAGCTGCATTACACCAATACCAGTACTAACCAATTCCACCATTAGCAGCTGCAGTTTGTGCCCCCTATCAGCTGGGTCCTGGGACATCTGCCCTTTTTTCTCACACTAGTTGCAGCCCTGCAGTTTATAGTCCATATTCAAGAAAACAAGCTTATTTCAGTTATCACAGCAAGGCTCTTCCCTTTCTTACACTATCCTGTGTCATAACCTTCCCATCTCATCCTATCCAATTCATAACCCTCACCAGTCTATCCAACATAACAGGGAAGATCCATCCTTACATTTCAAATGACAGACTATCTGAGGGTACTTACCTTAGTAGCAGCCTAGGGCACCCACTCAACATGTTACAAAGATATAGGTTTTCAAAACCCATGCTATAGCCTGCCTGGAATGGAAGCATATGGATGCAATAAAGGAAACTACTGAATGGGTAGTGTGCAAGAAGAAAAAGCCTGCTTCTTACTGACACAGTTTCAAAAGACATATTAGCTACCTGTAGGCAGAGACACTGGCACTCCCTACCATAGCTCTCAAATTCTTAGCACAAAAAAATCTGGACAAAGCCAAAAATAATAGGTGACAAAGACCCAAAAATAGGAACAATGTTTAAATACTGTGCTTATAAACTTAGAAAGTTTCTAGAATAAAAGTTCTTCTGTCACCATGCATTTTTTGAAGGATATGAAGTCTGAAACTCAAATGCCTGTAATTATTTAGTGAATTCAGTCCTCATGGATTTGCCACAAAAATCCAGAAAACCACAATTTTTTTTGTGGAACAGACCAAAAAATAAGTCATAAATCTGTACATTCTGTGAAAATCTGGGCAGCTCAGAGGTATGTTCTCTACCATCACATAAGGCCTCACATCTAAACCTTTCAATAGTCTTCTTCCAGACCAAAAAGAGACAAGTCTTCATTCTCCCAAGTGTACCATATTTTGGAGATGGAAGGACGTCAAAGCCTATACTCTATAATTCTGTCTAGATCATTTTGAAAATTATCAAAATCTGTCAGTTCAGTTGCACTTTCAGAGTATACAACTTAAGAAATATCTGTTATAAGAGCCATAAAGTATTTGCAGCATATTTCATATTAAAAACATTGTCATACCTATGAAGACAGTTCTTAAACTCTGTCCTCCAGTCATCAAAAGATAGAAAAAGATCCTGAGAGGCATCAACCTCTGCACATCACAACAGCAATAGAAGTCTGCCCTTCCACCTACAATAACCCAGAATTGTGTAATATGAATCTTTCCCTATAACCCATACTTCCAATCTATAACCTGATGGCAGAAAAAATTCCATTGTAGGAGGTTACTACCAGGGTATCAGCACAAAAATGAAAATAAAATCCAATTAATTAAACCTTATCTGTGATATATAGAGAACCTGCTGGAGAGACAGGTATGTATCCCAGAGACTACCCTTTCTCCGGAATCACAGTTTTCTTTGTAAGACTTTTGGTACCACTGGAAGTTTACCTTTTGGACTATATTATCCCTTGCATACTTTAAAGTCATAATACTGTTTTTCATGTAGCATTCTGAACCATTGAAAAATTCCTTTTTCAGAATGTATTTTCTAGTCCTACATTTACACAAATTCAAACAAAGTGCATCAAAGAGCTAGCTACAGTGTTTTGAAAACAAACTGATTTTTAACATAATCTCCAGTAAGCTTTATTGACATTTAGAGATAAAGCTCCTTGACTACAATCCAGGAGGCCAGAGCTTGAATGGTGCATCTGTTAGAGTTGGTGGGAGGGGGTAAGAGAAAAAGTTTTGAGGCTCTGCCTACTCACCAGTCTTCAGAAGGGATGGCTGTGAAGGACATGACTGCATGACTGGAAGAGGACACGACACATCTACAGCCCCGATGGAGATCAGGGCTATGAACAGAGGACAAGCAAAGGTCTGTGGGTACAGGCTTGGAGATGACAATGTCCTCGAGCCAAGGGAGGGTATGCCCCAGTGTCCACTCTTAACTGCATGCTCAGCCTCAAAATGCAAAGTCAGCACAATGTAAGTTAGAGCCATAAAGTGATATTACCTACATTCTGTGAGGCTACAGCAGTTCTCCAGCCTTCTTCCATGTCATTCCCTTTGCAACTTCTAGGGGTGGGTAGCTGGCAACCCTGTTTGGTAGGAATATAACAAAGCTAGAGATTATTTTCTGGGAGATGGTTTATGAAGGATGCTGCAACTTCATAGAGACAAAAAAAGATAAATCTGTCTTGCAACATAGTACCTGTAATTGCAAAAAAATGCAATTCTCTTAGGAATTCAAGACAATTAAAGGAAGTGTACCCCCAACAGCTGCACAGATAGACATGTAGTGTTTAGTAAAACAATAATTAAGTTACAAAGTGACAGTGTAATAATATGCTTATGTATACAGAATTACCCATAATGCTAACTACAGTTTGATTCATGCACAAATTACCATGAGGCTGTCTAAATATAACGCTACAGCTACAGCACACTGCACAATTGTGGTGTGTGATGCTCTAAGTCACATGACAGTGTAGAAATGCACACAGTGATTATGCTACAAATCTTACTTTATATAAACCAGGTTCTTGGATATTATTTCAAATACAAAGATAAAAAAAGCAGCATGGACAAAAAGATGAAAAAAAGTGTGTGTGTGTGTGTGTGTGTGTGTGTGTGTGTGTGTGTGTGTGTGTGTGTGTGTGTGTGTGTGTGTGGGAGTAAGAAACCGTATGACCTTAAATAACATTCTACAATAGTCTCTGAGCTCACTGGGTTTTGTAAAAGGAAATAGTTTGACTGCTGTAGCAATCTCATACTGAAAAGCGGATCTTGTTGACAAACCTTTTCTTTTAAGTCAGAAGACTTTCACTGAAATGGGACTCACAGACTGTTGTTTTAATCATATTGATCCCTTGTACAGTATGGCATACATTCCAGGGCAATGGCCTCCCAGTCTCAGCTCATCATTATTAGAGAAGCTGGTTCAGATTGGGAATGTGTCCAGACATGAGTTACTAAGCATCTGAGAATCAGAATCAGAAACATGCTATATCTTGACAGAAAAAATCCAACACCTTAAATGACTCAAGTGGTTTTAGTAAGTGACACAAACCCGCTGAAACTGTAACACCATACCTCTCAGCTGTATCACATTTTATCACCACATTCTACTTTTTAGCATTAAATTACCCTCTTTCATGAAAACAGACTTTTTGTCTTAGCAAGTTTTCTGAGCCACTACACTATTACAGCTTAGCAACTTTTTTACAGTTTTTTTTTTAATTTTGTTTTTAGTTTTTTGCATGGAATGTGTGTTCATCATCATGCTGGGAAATGCGAGCAAATAGTAGCCAGTCCATGAGCTGAGGAGGGAATTAAAGTCTGATGGAGTAGAACACGTGTTAGACATTACACCAGGCAAACAGAAGAATTATATCTGTTGTCTATATCAGTGCTGAAAGAAATACAAATACAGTCTCATTCTATATACTTTTATTTTTGACCGACTCTAAGAGCGGCAGCTAGTGACAAGCAGCCCAAAAGGTGTTTTGTTTAAAAAAAAGACAGCTGCAGCTAACCAATTGGGGATGGGGGGGGGGTGGAGAGTGAGACTCTGACTGAGACAAGGGCATGCCTTCCTTAGGAAGATGGAAAGTTTAAGCACATAATGTGTGAACCCACCAGATAAGTGACAGCCTTAATATGCTTACTTGAGTTTTCTCCCAGATGACAGGATGGGACTGCCTATTTTTTTTCCTTCCCACCTCTGTTACCCTGAAACCGAAACCACTTGAAGGCCCCCCTTATGGAAATGGCATAGAAGCACTATTGCAAGTAGTGGCCCTCCTTCTTTGTTTTACATTTAGTTGTCAGGAACAGAAGACTGCTTTGTAATGTTACTTTCAAAGGCATTATTACTATCAGCTTGGCTGAACTATTTGTAAATTATAAATCAGAGATCTTCACAGTTATGCTTTTTCTATTTTGTAGTAAGGATAGGACAGTTGTAAGACACATGTACACACACACACACACACACACACACACACACACACACACACACACACCACAGGTAAACTAGTACTGTTGCAGCACTTTGTGTTTATTTTGTTTTTATTTTTATTTATTACTTGTGGCAATTTTAGTTTATTAGAAACAGGCAACATTTTCACATGTAAGATAGTCATATAAAACCAGTTAAAGCAACTAAAATTTATACTTTTTATTTCAAAAATTACACAAGGGACTTTTTAATAATGCTACACATAGTAACCTTAAAATTTATGAATAACTTTAATGTTGTCATTTTAAGGTATTACTAAGCTATAGTTAATTTACAAGACAGACCCATACAGAAATTATGATAAACTGCAGCTATGATTAAATCATGGTGCTCTGTTTCAGCAAAGAATATGGATAATTTTAGTCTGCAAGCTAGTTAAGATAGTCATAAACTTCTTATCCAAGTTTTGATGACTCATTTGCACATCCACAAAACAATCAGCATTTGAGGTACTAGATTAAAAGGCATAAATTTTGCTTGCAACATAAATAGAACATTTTGGAGAGGCAGATCTGTTTCTCAGATAATTCCCATTCTCTGGAACAGGATCCTCATCTCTATTTAAGAGCAACTTGGACCAATGGATGAGTAATCGGAAATTCATCCCCGGTCTGGCTCCCATGCCTCTGGTGGTCAGAGGCAGTCAGTTAAACACACTCTATAAAACAAATATAAATAAAATTTGTGGGTCACATTTGAGTTGCCTGGCTAGGCTTTTAAGGGCATTAATGGTCATTAACTTAACATACACCTATGAACCTAAGTCCTCTTATGTTTCTGTAATCCCTCAGAGAGGCGTAGAAGAGTCAGTAAGCTAGATAACTCTATGAAGGACACAGAAGATACATATTGACTGCAGATATGTGCATTAGGCATTTCCCATAGCCAGACTGGTACTGGTCTGTGTGTACTGCATCAGGAGGAACACTTAACAGTAACCTGTTGCATTAAGCCAGAAAAGCTATGCTCAAACGCTATTTTCCTGGGATTAGTCTGTCCATTATTTTGTAGTAATGCCTGGGTTTTCAAAGAAATTTTTTTTTCACTTTTTGTCTTTAGTAAACAAAAGGTTTTCTGGTTAACAAGGTGGAAGAGATAGAAAACGGTTGTATTTTCGATTTCTTCAGCAGCCACTATGATAACTATTTCACTGTATTGTATGCAGAATGCTCAGTTTGCAATGGGTATGCAGTGAGGTAATGTCCAATCAGTTTTTCTGTTGTTAATATTAATGAGGTCCCACTGTATAACATTGATCCCACATATAGCCTTGTTTATATATTAATAGTCTATGCAGTCCTGATGTCTCTGCAGTCTTCCATGTGATATAGATATTATTCTCGAGAGAAATGGCATAGTGTAGATGACTGTTGTGGTGCAACTTTATTTATCCAAGACTTCTTTCAAGCAGTATGGACGTTTTGTCATTACTAAGATAAAATATTGCACTTCTATTTCATTTCACTCAGTGCTATGTTTTATGCATGTTCCAAAAGAGTTTTTGAATATTCTGCTTTAACTTGAAACATACATCTGTTACTGTCATATTGAATAGCATTAAGATTAAATATGGAAATCCCTAGAAGCAGTCAGAGTTACACAGA
Source organism: Protopterus annectens (assembly GCF_019279795.1). Classification (NCBI taxonomy): domain Eukaryota; kingdom Metazoa; phylum Chordata; order Ceratodontiformes; family Protopteridae; genus Protopterus; species Protopterus annectens. The sequence continues at coordinate 99,106,165 of NC_056744.1, read as the reverse complement.
GGTTGGGAGGGTGGCCTTATGGTTAGGGTGTTTGCCTTACAAACACAAGGTGCAGGGTTTGAGTCTCACAAGGGATAATTGGCTAGGCTTAAAATGGCTCGCAAGCGCAGTTAGCTTAGTACTAAATATGAACATTCACTGAATATTTCTGTATTTACATGGGAAAATCAGTTCCAACAGGGGAAAAGCCCATCTGCATGCATGGCGATTTCTAGATTGAAGCAGATTGAAGCTGTGGTAGCTCAAGTGGACAGGCAGATAAGAGGTAAGTTCAAGGACTCAGGTGATTGTAACAAGGATCCTGAAGAAAATTAAGAAAGATGCAAGACTGTTGGTAGGGTCTTACAGGCTGTTAGTGGAGAAACTGACTAGGACAAAGCATGTCCTTCTCAACATGACTGAACCACATTGAAAAAAAACTGGACAGTTTCCACTTCTAATTCTAAGTTGTATGTCACCCATTTTTTCCTGTGTCATATTATTAAGACCACTGCTTAATATGTTGTAACGGTCACTGTGTACTTTCAGACCAGAACATTGCGTTGCTCAATTTTTTAAAAATCTTTCCTTTAAAAGTAAATAAAATGCATGATGTACAATCTTAATTCTACCAGTCGTAGTGGAATATTATTTTAAAAACATGATAATGTGGGGAAATCTATTGTTTGCCAGTGGGCAGTTAATCGATACTCAGAACATCATTCTGGAAGGTTGCCAGCATTTTATAATGGCTCTTATACTTCAAGAAGAGAAAAATATTGCTTTTTATCACTTTTTCCTTCTTTTCTGAGTTTGTCTGATATCAGAGTATGTGCATACACACACATATCTGTGTCTATCTGTCTGTGTATCTTTCTATCTATATAAATGTGTGTGTGTGTGTTTGTGTGTGTGTGTGTGTGTGTGTGTGTGTGTGTGTAGTCTTGGGGTATGAGGAACCCACACCCTCATCAGGGGAGTAGGTTTGCCCACCTGCATAAAATGTTTTTTTTGTGTGTGTTTTGAGACCTTGGGAGTGTTGCTTTTTCAGTAATGGCCTCCCAAGGTATAAGATAGTTTGAAGGTAAAATAATTAACCTGATAATATGCTTATATTTTTGTGTCATTTTTGTCACTCATTTTTTAATGTATGATTCTCAGCATGTATCCCACAATTCTACTGCAAGTGGGAAGAGCTATATGCCATTCAGTGTGTATTTTTTAATTAGATGTATTTGTGGCCAAATGCACCTCTTTTTAAAAGCCTATGCACCTGGACCCTACCCAGCTTGGCTTTGTTAAGGGCAGATCATGCCTCCTAAACCTGGTGGATGTCTTTGAGACAGTTACCAAGGCTTTAGACAAGGGAAAGGAGGTCCACACAGCCTACCTGGACCTTGCAAAGGATTTCGACACCATTCCCCATTCTGGTATTATAGACAAGCTCACCAGCCTGAACATAAACCTCTACATCACGAAATGGGTTGCCATTTGGCTCATGGATAGAACCCACACGGTGAGAGTTGCAGGCTGCAGGTCCGACTCTAAACCAGTTACAAGTGGCGTCCCCCAGGGCTTAGTCCTGGGATCCCTCCTATTCGGTATATACTTCTCAGAGGTACAGGCAAGCACAGGAGGGCTATGGCTGACCAAGTTTGCAGATGACTGCAAACTGAGGGCCATAATTGACTCTCCAGCTGATACAGACATCCTCCAGAAGGGTCTCACTGAAACAGATACCTGGTGTCAAAATCATGGCCTCAAGCTAAATGCCAAAAAGTGCATAGTCATCCCCTTTGGAAAAAAAACAAAGTACTCACGAACTACCACATACGTGGTAGTCCCCTAAATACAGAAAATGCAATAAGGGATCTGGGGACCCAAGTAGATAGTAATCTCTCCTTTGATAATCATATTGCCAAGGTGGTTAGAAAATCCTTCTATTTGGCCCAACAAAAGAAGTTATTGTGCCCCTCTACTCGTCACTCATCAGACCCATCATAGAGTACAATGCCTCATTTGGGATGTACCTTACAAGACACCTGCAACAGCTGGAAAGACCATAGAAGTACCTCACCAAGAGGATTACTGACCTCAAACAGATGCTCTATGCAGCCCGACTGAAGAAACTCCAGCTGTACTTGGTTGCATAAAGCTTACTCAGAGGTGATCTCTGCCTGACATACAAGGCCATGTCCAACCCAGAATTGATGGACATGCTCCACCTAAAAAAAAACAAATCCCCAAGATCCACACGCTCTAGGGATCTAAACCTCACCAAAATGATAAATAGGACGTACTGGAGGGATAGATTCCTGTTCCAGAGACTCCCCATGCTTTGGAACATGATTCCAATCTACATTAGACAGAGTCCCTCACTAACAGTCTTCAAAAGAAACCTTGATGAGTGGATGGGAAACAGAAAATTGACCCCGGGGATCACTGCAGTGGCTCTGCTGGACAGAGGCACAGGGAACTAATCTAAGGGGGCGGCGAAAGCCAAGACATTCTGGCTAGGCTTATAGATGCCTTCAGACAGATAGCCTAGTACTTACCTATGAACCTATGAACCTACTTTTGATATCTGTAGGTTGAGGGTTATGCACAGTAGCAGTAATAATATCAGTGCAAACAGGTTCATAACCAACTTGCTTCTCACTATCTCTTTGCAGTAACAAGAAATGAGAAATTGGTACATAGTATTTTAGAGATGTCCTTCTATTCTCATGTTGCAGTATTCATTACAGTAGGGAGGTTGCTGCCTGCAGTGCCAACATCCAGCCAGTATACCAAAGTCTTTGGTCCAGGAGACTACGTTTGACATCCTCTGCCAGAGCCATAAACCGACGTAGGGCATAAAAGTGATGTCTGCACATACCCTCTTCAGAATTTTTCTGCCGCAGTGAATGTCGGACTTCTGTTTGCTGGTTCGGAAACCAGATTGCTAATTCTCAGATGACCAATTAAAGCACCCGCTATAGATCAGATGACTGCTTTAATCTATCACTACAAATAAGTACCCTGTTGGGTTTTCTTTGTCTTTTGCTAATAGCTAAGATGTACATGTCCACTAGGAAGGGGAAGTGTGCTTGTGGGAGATAGATTCCTTACAAGGACATGCACGAAAAGTGTCTATTTTGCTTAGGTGAGGCTGACAACCATACACCCTGTCCCATTTGCAAATCCTTTATCCCTAAAACACATCACAGCTGCCTGGCTGCATTAAAACATTTAGAATACCAAAGGCTATGACATCTTATGCTCAGTATGAAAGGCAGAGTAGGCCTGTCCAATGAGCTGCAATGGAAGAAGGCCAAGAAAATCAAAACAGATTCCCACGCTGTGCTTCAGGCGTCCGAGCAGATTCTTGAGGGTGATGAAAGCCCAGGATCTTCTCAGACCTTTGTTTCCAAGCCAGGCCCAGGAACCTCAATGGAAGCTAGGATGGTGGAAACTTTAAGTATATCTGCTGAGGCTAATGAGCCATCAGGCCCTGATGGCGAAGTGGAACCATGACCCGTTCAGTCGGAAGGCCCTACTTCTACACTTCCATCCACCCAGACATTGGCTCCCATTCTTTCAAAATTGGCTACCCCCTTGAAGAGAAAATTAAAACATCCTGAGCCTCAACCGGTTCCTGGATGGGAAGTTTTCTCAGAGAGTCTTTTTAAGGCATTCCAGGCCTTGCAGACACAACAACCCCCTCCTGCTTCTCCTCCAGGACCTCCCTTATAAGTGTTAAAGGAAGACTACTCCTCTTCAGAGGAATCTATTACAAATGGATCATAAATAGACTCTCCCAAGGATTTCATTACCTCAGAGGAGGAGGATCCCATCACTCCTGAGTCCCCTGGGGAAGAATTCACCTTTGGAGACACAATCTCCCTCATGAGGGAACATTTTAAGTGACAGGCCTCAAAGGTCTCTGACACCAAGAAAAGGTACTTTGACCTACTGCAAATGGAATAACCATTCCCTTCTGATGTGCCCCCTTTGCTACCTGCCTTCCAGGATGCCTTCCTGGCTGCTTCACAATCCCCAGACTCACAGCCACCAGCCTCAAAATGTCCAAACCATTTTTATAAGGTCCCTCAGGACACCCAATTCCTTTTTAAAATCCCTCCAGCAGACTCAGCAGTTATTGCAGTATCTGCTGATGAAACATCCAGAGAATTATCTTCTGATGCTCTCTACCCTACTGGTAAAGACAGCAAACTCATGGACAGACTAGGGAAGAAAGTGTATATCTCCTATTCTCTGGCTATAAGAGCTCTCAACTACCAAACTCACATGGCTAGGTATGTCCTGGACACCATTGCCAAAGCTTCTACCCTCCTCTCTGAGGCTTCTGAGTCTTCCATTAAAACCCAACTTGACACCTTACTTCCCACAGCATCTCAAATGACTAGGCACTCCATGAAGTGCAGTTGTGATGCTGTGGAAGCCTCCTCTAAATCTGCTGCATCAGGCTCAGTTTCCTGGGTGAGACTACAACCACTCCCTATGGATGTACAAACAAAATTGCTTGATGCTCCACTGTACAATAAAGCCCTATTTGGACAAGCCTCAGCAGAACTTCTCAAATCCCTTCAAGAAAAGGGAAAATAACTTCAAAATCTAAACCATTTGCTGGTGTCTCCTATCCCTGAAATCAGAGAAACCCTCCACAAAGACCTTCTTTTGTTAGGAGAAAGTCCACATTTAGCTCCTCAGCAAAAGGGGCTCAGGCAACCCAGGAAAAGCTCTTCTCCCAGGTTTCCTACCAACCCTCCAACCCACACCCCCCTTTCGGAGTCAGTCTGATCAACCCACACCACCTCCACTGTGACTTACAAATATTAGACCCAAACACCCCCTATCCCTTTGGCTCACCCTCTCCCTACCCGCCTGGTGGAGAATTACATCAGAACAATGGGTCCTGTCCATCATTCACTGGGGATACTACATGACTTGGTGGATGTTACCCCCCCCTCCTTCCAGGGAACTCCCCAACCTCCTACAAATCAAACTCACCTTTTCCTGCCCATCATTCAACAACTACTAGCTCAGGGCACCATAGAACAGTTACCCTCCCCAAAAAGAAACAAAGGTTCCTACTCCAAAATTGTTTTTGGGACCAAGGAAAGATGGACCATGGAGGCCAGTTATGGATTTATCTTTCCTAAACCTGTTTCTCAAGGTACCCAACTTCAAAATGATTACCTTACCCTTGCTCTTACCACTCATACCAACACAGGCTTTCATGGTAGCCCTGGATTTGAAGGATGCCTACCTTCACATTCCTATACATCCAGATTACAGGAAATTCCTATGTTTTGCAATAGGTTCTTGGAATTTTCAATTCTCTGCCTTGCCATTTGGACTTTACATTGCTCCTCAAGTGTTCACAAAGTGACTAGCACCCTTCATTGCTTACCGCAGAACACAGGGTATACAAATATACCCATATCTAGACAGCCTGCTCATTCTTCACCAGGACTGCCAAGTCCTTCTACTGCATCTACAGCAGATGATATTCACCCTAACTCAATTAGGGTTTACCATAAACAACGAAAAGTCTCACCTGAACCCCGCTCAAGACCTGGTCTTTTTGGGATGCAGGATCAGAACAGACAGAATGAAAGCCTTCATTCCAGACAAAAGGATCCTAGACCTTTGTCTATACTTCACCAATCTCATCACCCACAACTCCTTGACAGCTCGAGGGTTCCTAAGGGTGTTAGGCCACATGGCATCCCTAATACCCATGCTATCTCTGGCAAGACTCTATTTGAGAAGAGTCCAGTGGATCCTAAAGAACTTATGGAGCCAACACTCTTACCCCTTCAACACCTTCCTTCCCCTACTTCAGTGGGTGACGAGGGAACTCCAGTGGTGTGTATCAGCCATCCACCTCAACCAAGGAACCCCCTTACAGGTTCTGTCCCCCTTACAGCAAGTCTCCCCAGACGCATCAGACCTGTATTGGGGTGCAGTGCTAGTACACAACTAGAAGCAATTCACCGTACAAGGGAAATGGTCCACACTAAGACAAAAGGACCATTCAACATCAGGGAAATGAGGGCACTACTGCTAGCCTTACAAACATTCAAGTCAGCTCTACAGTCAAGAACCCTGAAAGTGATCACAGACAATATGACTGTCCTGTGGTACATAAACAAATGGGGGGGGGACAAGATCCTACCCTCTTTGCAGCCTGGCCACCCAAGCAGCCTGGCCACCCAGATCTGGACCCTAGCATCATCATTCCAGATTCATCTGGTAGCAGTGTATATTCGCTCTACAGAGAATGTTATGGCAAACACACTTAGCAGAACTTCAGCCCTGTCTCATGAATGGATGCTTCTCAGAGAGGTATTCCTGGATATTATCCACAGGTGGGGTATTCCACAAGCAGATCTTGTTGCCTCTTCCCAGAACAGATGCTCAGGTTTTGCACAAGGGACCCACATCCACATGCCTGGAAAGTGGACGCCTTCTCCTTTCCTTGGGAGTGAATGTACCTCTATGCCACCCCTTCTCACTGATTCAGAAAGTCCTCTTGAAAGTCCAGAGGGACAAACCCAAAATCCTGTTGGTCACCCCCTTTTGGCCAAGACAGCATTGATTTCCCCTTCTGCACCTACTAGCCAAGGGCAATCATCACAGGTTACCCCACCGAATAGACCTGCTCACACAGGACAGGGGATCCCTATTACACCCCTCAGGTGAACAATCTGAAACTGACCTTATGGGTGATAGGGTTCTTATCCCCTTCAGACACCTATACTCAGAGCACGTACTCAATGTTCTGCAAGAGGCCAGAAAACCCAGTACCTGGAGAAATTATGTATCTAAATGGAAGAGATTCTCCAGGTGGTGTCAAAGGAAAAAACAGGACCCTATGACTACTTCTGTACCCTTGGTTCTTTCTTATTTGTGTGAGCTCCTTCACCCAGGACTAACTTATTCTTCAGTCAAAGTCCATTTATCTGCCATCTCTGCTTCTCTGCCCATGTTACCAACTCTGGCTTCAAGATTGGAAGTCAAGCTTTTCCTGAAAGGAGTACTTCATATCAGACCCCCTGGAAAGCCCATACCCCCCTTGGGACCTGAATTTTGTGCTAGAAAAACTTACATTGCCACCTTTTGAACCAGCACGTTTTTTACCCTCACCCACAAAATCCCTTTGAGAGGACTCTACATTGTTTAAATGTCCAGAGGCAACTGAGGTACTACTTAGACAAAATAAGACATATTCATAAATCTGACCAGCTATTCATCTCCTTCCATCCAAGGGCTCTAGAGAAGGCAGTCTCCAAACAGACCATTTTATCATGGACCTCCAAGTCCATTGGCATATGCTATTCCTATCATGGGAAGACCTTACACAGACATGTCAAATTGCACTCCAGCAGGGCAGCTGCTTCCTCAGCTGCCTTTTTCAAAGGACATGATTACACTTCAATTTTAGAGGCTGCTACTTGGACTTCAGTACACACCTTTACCAAACATTATAAACTGGACCTAACATCCAGAGCCAGTGCTGGGTTTGCCAGATCAATTCTCCAAGGTCTCATTGACCAGGGACCCCAGTCCTCCACCCTGGCTCATACCTGAAAGCTTTGGTACTCTCCTTACTGTCATGAATACTGCAACATGAGAATAGAAGGACATAGAATAGTTGTGTAAGAACTTACCACAACCTTAGATATCCTTCTCTTCCATGTTGCAGTATTCAGTCCCTCCCTCCTACCCCCCTCTTCCTTACCTATTTTGCATATCTTTGCATACTTGTGGGGACACAGTCACCTTTTTCTTTTTCACAGTTTCTCCACTATACACAGCCTATCTAGTACCCTGGGGTCTATTCTACATGTAAGTCTCAAGGGTCTACCCCTTTTGACCCTCTTTAAACCTACAGGAGTACTACTGTATGCGGCAGTCCATTCTGAAGAGGGTATGTGCAGATGTCACTTGTGTGTGTGTGTGTGTGTGTGTGTGTGTGTGTGTGTGTGTGTGTGTGTGTGTGTGTGTGTGTGTGTGTGGGTTTGGGGGCTTGACCACTACAAAAAACACATTTAAGGGATTAGAACAATGTTCAGTATTTGCTGTTCTGCCACATTTTCAGACTTTTTTATCTCATGCCTTTGAAACTTTGGAAGCTTGCCATCTGCTATATCCATAGCAGGATATAACCCATATTTTGCAGCACTGGAAATCAATCTGCACTAGTGTTTCTCTCTTTCTGACACACCATTGTGAAGTGCAGTGTGAAAGAACTACTACTGTACTACCTTTCCCTTTTGTTTTCAGCTTGTTTTCTCTTCCCTAAACCTTTGGGTTGTAAACCATTAGAAGGGAGTGTGGCATTAGTGTGAATATATTTTTGCATTGTGCTTGACCATGTAGGGGGGCTTACTGTTTGGTTAACAGAAAAAGATCATAGAGACAGGGGTGATATTATTGCTGTATCATTACCATAGTTTTGATAATTTGATATGAATTCTGCTGGATGCATTAAAGGAGTTATTTTTTTCAAAAGAATAAAACATGACTTCTTAGTGAGGTTATAACCAGTAGGTAATTTTACATTTAGGTTTATAGGTTCATAGAAGTGTACTAGGCTAATGGCCCTAGAGCCTTTACAAATCTAGCCCATAGGATTACCCTGATGTCATGCCAGCCATCCTTAGTTCCCAGTGCCGCTGTCGAGTAGAGCCACTGGAATGATCCCCGGGGTGAATTTTCTATTTCCCATCCACTCATCAAGGTTTCTCTTGAAGAGGGCCAGTGAGGTGTTCTGTTTGACATGTATGGGAAGTCTGTTCCATAGCAAGGGCAGTCCCTGGGTTATGAACCTGTCCCTCCAGCACATTCTGTTGATTGTGGTAATGAGGTAGAGGTCAATGGAGTGTGTGGTGTGGAGGGATTGGGATTTCTTTAGATGTAGCATTTCTAACAGAGCTGGGTCAGACATGGCTTTGTAAGTCAAGCAGAGATCACCTCTAAGTAGGCGATATGAGACACAGAATAGTTGGAGTTTTTTGAGTCGGTCCATATAGGACAAGTGTTTAAGGCCTAGGATCCTCTTTGTGAGGTACTTTTGCGGCCTCTCCAGTTGTTGCAGGTGTCTAGTGAGGTACATGCCAAATGGAGCATTCTACACAATGATTGGCCTAATGAGGGAAGAGTAGAGGGAGACAATGACCTCTTTCTTCCTGGATGCAAAACCCCTTAGTAATGAGATGTGGCATATAGAAGGACTTTCTGACCACAGTGGCAATGTGGTGGTCAAAAGAGAGGCTGCTGTCAACCTGTGTTCCCAGAACTCTTATAACACCTTCTGTGTTCAGTGGACTACCATCGATGTGGTTATTCATGGGAACCGTGTTTTCCCCTAAAGGGAATGATGACACATTTTTTGTCATTGAGCTTAAGGCCATGGTTCTGACACAGTCATTGGTCTCAGTAAGGCCTTTCTGTAGGATGTCAACATCACTTGGGAAGTTAATAATAGCTCCCGACTTGCAATCGTCTGTGAACTTTTTCAGCCAGAGACCCTTCATGTTGGCCTGGACTTCAGAGAAGTAGATACCAAGCAGGAGGGGACCCACGACCAAACCCTGTGGGACTCCACTCATGACTGGTTGGCAGTCTGACTTGAAGTCCACTACTTTCGTACTGTGGGTTCTATCTGCGAGCCAGTTTGCAACCCACCTAGTGATATAGGGGTTGATGCCTAGCTTAGTGAGTTTTTCTATGATACCTGAAGGGGGAATGGTATCAAACGCCTTGGCCAGATCAAGGTAAGCTGTATGAACCACCTTGCCTTCATCCACAGCTCTGGTGACTGACTCAAAGAAGTCAACCAAGTTGAGCAGGTATGATCTACCCTTCACAAAACCAAACTGTGTGGGATCCAGAATTTGGAAATTCCCTATATCCATGTTTATTAGGTCCATGATGATGTGTTCCATAGCTTTACAAGTCAGACTCATCAGGCTAATGGGGCAATAGTTCACAGGGTCTGTAGTCGCTCCTCCTTTGTGGAGAGGGATGACTGTAGCAGTGTGCCATTCGGTAGGGACAAAGCATGAGGTGAGGCTGTGATTGAACAGGGCACACAGGTGAAGTGCCAGTTCACTCTGTAGTTCATGTAGAACTCAGCCAGGTATATTGTCAGTCCCATGGAAGCTGTATTCTTGGCCTTGGACAGTGCAGTTTTAACCTGTGCAGCAGTAATACTGGGTGCCTGGCAATCTACCGGTATTGTAATTGGTCCTATGGGGGGGGCGAAGTTGGCACTGAATCTGTCGGACAGTATATTGGCAATATCTTTTGGCTCGGTATAGGAGATACCATTGTGCAATAGCTCAGAGCAAATCTGGGTATTGCCATGGAGATTCTTTACATAACTATAGAGGGCCTTGTGGTTGTCTTTACTATCTGCTGCAATTCTGTTTTCATAACTAGCTTTAGAGGATTTGATGAGGGATCTCAACTTTTTGTTGAGGCTGATAAGGGAGTTTTTCCAGTCTTGGGACTTCACCTTGTTCTGCATCAGTTTCCTCTTCATGTTGTATGCTGTTTTGTGCCTGAGGCTGAAGAGTTTCAGCTCTTGGTGTCTCATGCCAGTCACAGCACTCCTATTCTGTAAGAATATAGTTATAGCCACCTAAATATGTAGTGTGAGGCTCAGCATTTACTGCCACAATGGATCCTATGTTTTTCTTCATGCCATATTTATTTATTTACTTGCTAACTGAACAAATTAACTAAATTATTTTAGCCATAATGTGAATAGTAAAGAACAAAAACAATGGAAACGAAAACAAGATTGTGTCCCCTATGCAGAGTCATCATTTAAATGCAGAAAAATAAAAAATATGATCCAGCAGTTGTCTCCCTTACAAAATGTCATAAACGGCTCACAGAAAAAGTAAGCATTCCTACAAAAACTGTGTAAGCATAGGATCATATCATACAAAGGTGCTGAGCCACAGTATACAGTGGTGTAAAATGTATATGATGAGTATTGCTATTGCTTGAACACATAATAGGCAAAAAACATTCACTTACCAAAATATGATTACAATGTGTAAACCCTCAGAATCGTTTTATCCTGCTGTGTCAATATGACAACGTGTGTAAAATTATTCTAAATGTACAATGATGAACTATCTTGTAAAACTTCTGCTTCTCTACGGAGGTGACCTATGAATTCAGAGATTTAAAACTCGGGGTGCAAGATGTTATTTTTGTTGTGTTAAGTGGGTTAAAAGTAAAGGCACCTCATGGTGGACATTCAGAGAATATTATGCGTTGTACAATAAATAAACTGTAAGTACAGCAGGAAATATGGAAATTACTGATATGTGCTCTTTCTGAGTCTTCACCAAAGTTTCAAAATGATATGGCCTACTATTCTTAACTGTGCAACTCCCTCTTACTTTCTGTGTTTCAGGATCTTCACTTTAGACTAAGCAGCACCTGACTGGAAGACTCCTAATCCCTTTTGTCACAGCAGCAATAGAACTGCAGAGCAGAAACACAAGCATAGTGTAGTAAAAAACAGCATCTTCCATATTTCATTACATCCCTTCAAAACAGTCTTCCATGCACTGTTTCAAAGTTACAGTAAATTGTCACTGAGGTAAAAAAATTATGCAGAGGTCCAAAAGCAGAATGTCCTGATGATGGTGTCCTTAAACACTGAGAACAGTATTCCTCTTTCTTTTACACAGGTTCACATGTTCATAGATAGGTGCTAGGTTATCTACTCTTGACGGTCATTTTAAACCTATCTAATTTCCCTAAAGGTGAGATTCAAACCCTGTGCCTTGTATCTATAAGGTAACCATTATGCCAACCCCCAAAAGAAATCACCTTATAAGAAGGCCTAAATTAAACCCTTAGCCAGGCCCTGTAAATTACTTCTATCCAATGAAATATGAGGAGAAGTAGATACAAGTTTAGTTTTCTCTTTCTTTTTTACAGAAAAAAAAATTGGACCAGCAGTGTTATTAATGGCAACAGTAGCCGCCCCAGGGATGGGCACAACATTCTGATCAAACAGGGAGGCCTTCCCTGTTCTCTCTCGCAGGACCAACAAGAGTGTCTCTCCCTTGTCCATTGAGGGGATAACAACAGCAGCAGAGGACGTGATTAAGTCCCAGACCATTGTGGCTGTAGGTGCTACACTAGAGGGATCTGGGGTAAAAGATGAGTTGTCTGAGGAATACGCTATGGCCATAGTACAGCCAATCACCTGTAGCTGAGGCAAATTGCTAGGTTGCTATGGTGGCAAAGACTGTTTGCTTAGCTTTTTCTTTATGTGGCTGGAAGAAAGACTGACTGTGAGACTGGTAGTTTGCTCCATGGTTAAGCCAAAAATGGTGCCTCTTTCTCATGGAAAACAAATAGCAAACACTGGTAAAAGTTTAAAGCCCTTTAAAAGTCACTTTTTCACACACAAATACAGTTTGAAATAAATTAACCACTTTTCCAGCCCCAAAAATAAAATAAACACAACTTTACCCCACAAAAATGGTTTGCAATTACATTAAACAATATTTAAAACTGACAGGAAAAAGTGTGCTCCCATTTAAAAGTGCAGTTAAGTCTCATATCAGTCTGTTAAAACTGAAACTCCTAGCTTAAAAATACATTCCCTAAACAGGAAAGTACAATAAAACATTTTTTTTAATGTATGTTTTTTCTCCAAAGGGAACTTATCTGCCCAACAAAGTAAAGGCACAAGCCAACCATCAGCCATCAAAAGCCTACACTAGAGTAAGGTCTTCCATGGCAGAAAAGCTCTGAAGGGGTTGACCAAAACCTGTGTTTTTTGTCAGCTCAAGCTGACTAATGGTTTGGGCACGTGGAAGGTGCCCTGCAGCTAAGAAAGATGGGTGCCTGTTATACCCAATGCTGGATATAACTCATATAGCTAAGGCTACTGCAGTGGTGATCAAGCTTATAAACATATATATATTTTTATGTTTGGTGATGTGTGGCAGAGCTGTAAGTAAGGAATCTGGTGCCTTCGGCAGTTGACAATTCCCCATACAGGCAGCCCCTCAACTTGAGCTTGAAGACAAAAAAAATAAGGCCTTCGCTGAAATCATAAAAAGGCTTCATCTACCTCAAGTGCAGCACCAGCAATCCAGTGTTTTTAACTGCATTATTTAATTAAGACATCACTAGTGATAACACAGCTTCATAAATGAATACATGTATTTCCTTACTTTGTGACTAACTGTAACAGCATAACTGCATTGCTACAGTTAGTAAAACAATAGCCTACTGAATGCATTATTTCAGAAGATGTGATACCACCCTCAGCTTCTTCTAATAATGTCAATACTATACTGTTTATCTGATCCATAGGCAACTGTCGTCTGTACCCCCTAACATCTTGCAACCAGGGCACCTATCCCCTTTGCCCTGATCTAGTTACAGCTCTAGTGAGAGGTATGGGGTAGCAGCTTGCTCTGTGCAAAAAATAAAGCATGTATGTAAAATTTATTCAGTTTATTAGTTTATATTATAAAATAAATACATTGATGTTTGCATCATTTTATAGTGACAGCTTTTTTTCTGTTTCAGGTATTCTCCTTTCAGGAAGTATGCTTTAGTTCACTTTAATAACATATGCTTGTTCCTTTGTGTACAACTGTGATTCCTGCAAATGTAATGGAGCCCGAATGTCATCCATCTTGAATAAAGTAGTTCTGTACAATGGCTGATAACTGAAGTTTGCAATGAATGTGGAGATCTTCAAAATTCTAGGCTATTTCCCTTATACTACCACACTACTCATTATGTTATGCTAGTGATGTATTTTGGGTCTATATCACTTGAACGAATGACTGAATCGCTGTTTATCAAACTTAGTTAACCAAAACTTCAATTCAGCGAATGATCATTTAAGCGTAATTTCTTCAAGGGGAAGAAACTTGTGGGCCAGCTAGCAACCATAAAAACTACACAATTTAATAGCAAAATGGGTGGCTTGCCCCCCCCAAAGCCCCCAATGTGGGGCTGCCCCTCCACCCCCACCCCACCCCACTACCTAAATATACCATTTCCAAGATCTCATTACAGTGGGGAAGGGGCAAATTCCCAATGATGGCCATCTACTTTCTTTCCCTGAGAAAGAATTCACTGAAGCGATCATTCACTGAATGGAGGTTTTGATTAGTTTGATAAATTGCAAGTCAATCATTAGTGTATTCAATCAAGTGATACAGACCCATGTATTTTTTGTTAGTGTCCAGTGATTTGAAACTCTCTACCTAATAAGATAAGGCAGATTAACAAGTTGTCTACCTTCTCCAGCAAACTTAAAAGCTATCTTAAAGAAAAGGCAAAGTGGTGTTTAGATGCTGTCACATAATACACCTTTTATATATTGTTTTATTAATGAATTACTCTAACTAAGTCAGGACAAAAAGGCAATAAGTTGTCTAATTAACATATTTGTAAAACAAAATAAAATAAAAATAAAAAAATTTTCACAGACGGGAAAATAGTGTACAGTTGTGTAAGTAAACTTGCCATAACAGTAGATGTTTGAATGATAACTGCTGCAGTAGCCTTAGCTATATGGGTTACATATTTCAAAGGATATAACAGCCAGCCAGCTTCTAAAGCTTCAGGGTACTTTTCACACACCCAAACTGTTAGCTTGAGCTGAGCTTACTAAAAAGTCAGGTTTGAACACCAAATCCTTCAGAGCTTTCATGTCAGCTGAGAGAGGGAGGCTAAGCCTTGAGACAACATTGCTAGGAAACAAATAAATTTATATCCGCACCTGGCATAAAAAAAAAAAAAAAAAACAGACAAAAACTAGTGGAATGAAGGGAGGAAAGGCTACTTCAGCAATGATTATTTGAACGTTTACTTAAACAACTGCACTATGTTCATCATTATGATCACGTCTGCAATAACCTTAGCTATATGGGTAGATCATCATAACTTAAAATAACTGGGAGGTGCAACAGAAAGCATCAATGATTCCTTGGGAAGTGACCTAGCAAAGCCTGTCCTCTACCTGAAGAAAGGCATCTAGTTTATAGTGCTTTGTAAATGTATGCACAGAGGACCAAGTTACTGCTTCTAGAATATTTCTAGAGTACAACCCTTTTCGAAAAGCCATAGATGAAAGACCCTGGCAGAGTGAGCCTTTACCTTTCTTGGAATAGTTTTGTTGTGGTGGGCATAACTAAAGGTAATAGCATGAGACAGCAACTTGGAAAAAGTCTCCTTGACATGGATTGTCCCTTCTTCTTAGTTTCACAAGAAATGAACAAATATTCAGATGTTCTAAAAGATTTGGTTCTGACAAGATAGTACCGGAGTTGTCTGTGGACATCTAAGGTATGAAATATCCTTTCTCCATCAGTTTTGGATTCTGGAAAGAAAACAGGGAGATGGCTAGATTGGCTTAAGTTAAACTCAGGTACCACCTTAGGTATAAAACAAGGATTAGCTCTCGGAGAAATCCTTCCTCTGTGGAAGATGAGATAGTGTTGATCCACCATAACTGCTTAAAACTCAGGTGCTCTTCTCGCAGAAGTCAGAGCAATCAGCCAAACTGTTTCCCATGTTAATATCATCGTCGACCAGATGAGTTGGTTCAAATAGAGCAAGTGTTAGTTTCTCTAACACAAAATGATAACTCAAAGGAGGATCCACTGGCTTTCTAGGTGGCTTCTTATGTAAAACCTTTTTCAAAAACTTTTTGACATGAGACTGCAGTGAAAGAGGGGGATTCATTGGCATACATTTTGGAATGGCCAGCAAATAAACCTTGATAGAGGAGTAAGACAGGTAATTGGATACTATAAAACCAGGGTAACTCTAGCCCCAAATGGCTGCTGGTTCTTTTGTTGGTACCAATAAGAAAACCTTTTCCATTTGCTAATATATGATTTCCTAGTAGCAGGCTTTCTTGCCTCTATTAATAACTGCTGCATGTCCCCAGAAAACAGGTGCCTGATAACTATCAAGACCCTACCATCCAGGCAGTCAGTTGAAGTTGTTTGGGGTCAGAATGTATCAGACCTTCATGATCTTGTGTGACTAAATCCAGTCTTTGAGGAATCTTGTGATAATTGTCCATGCCCAATACCAAAAGGAGGGAAAACCACTGTTGTCTGAGCCAGAAGAGAGTCACAACAATGATCTCTGGGCATTCCTTCTAAATCTTTAGAAGCACCAAAGATAGTGGAAATTGTGGAAAAGCTTAGAAGAACATTCCTGTCCAAGGAAAGTAAAGGAAAAAGTATCTGTCTTTCAGGCCTTTTGGCATGGAGTCCTGGAACAGAATATTACCAGTTGATTGTTTAGACAGGAGGCAAAAAGGTCTACCTGAGGAATTCCCCACAGATGGATAATCTTAGAAGACTTCCTGATTCTGTTTCCATTAATGGGGTCTTCCCTAGTCCTGCTCAGCTTGTCTGGCACACAATTTTGCTCTGAAAGAATGTAAGATGCCTGTACAGTAAGATTGTGCTGTAAAGCTGTACTGATGCTAAAATGGCTAGCCTGCCTTGGTTTTATGATCTGGTTTCCCTTTGCTTGTTTATGTACTACATCACTGTGACATTTACTTTAAGCACTTGAAGAGGTCTCAGGGACCACAGATGATTCAGAGAGCTGACAACATTAATAAGAGCTAGCACTGCTTTTATGTTAATGTGTTTTGGTCTGTCTTTTTTGTCTGAAAGTTAGATGAGACATGGTTTAAAGCTGCAGACAGCACACTGACAGTGCAAGGTTATAATGCCTTCTACACATTTAGACTAGCTACTGCACAGATGGGGACTAAAGGTGGAAGTGTCTCGATTTACATCAAAAATAAATATACCTCAAGGCTGGTCAAACAGGACAATGCACTTGAGTTTCTCCATGTTCAAATCACCCTAGGGAAATTCAATACCACTTCCTTGCAAGCTAAAGGTCCCCTCTATGACCCATGAAACACTACCATGTACTTAAACTTATTGGAAATACTCACCATCCAACCTAATACCATATTCAGGGGCAACTTTAATTACCCTACTATTAACTGGGAATCTTATACAACACCAAATGTACAGGCACAGAGATTCCTGGATTTTGTAAACACAAACTCCCTGGACCAGATTGTCAATACACCAACCAGGGGTGCAACCATAATGGATCTGGTGCTCACTAATATGGGAGAGTGGTGCACGCCCCTTAGTGTAATGTCTTCTCTGATAAGGTCAGACCACAAAATGGTCTCCTTTGAAGTAAAAATAAAATCTGGAACTCCAGTTAACCCTGGAATATTCAGGAACTACTCTAAGGCTAAATGCCTACTATTAAGTGATAACCTGGTAAACTTTTAAGCCCCCATAAACCCCAAGAACATTGCTACCTACACAGAACTGTTCACAGAAACCCTATACAAGCATGTTAATAGCTGCATAGAGGCAGCTGTACCCATCAGGAAGAAGTACAGAGTTAACTCACAAAACAAGCCACCCTGATGGAATCACATCAATAGGCTATATAACAGAAGGAAGAAAATTATGGCAAAAATTAGGAGATGCAGCACACAACAGGATAAAATCACTGTCATTAAACTAAACAAACAACTCAAAGGACAAATGAAGTCTATCAAAGTCAAATTTGAGTTAATTTTGGCCTCCCAGGCCAAAGACAACCACAAACCATTGTTTAGCTATGTTTGCAACCTCAAAGGCAATACACAATTGTGTGCAGAGCTCATTGTAAATGGAACCACCTATTCTGAGCTGGAAGATGTAGCAATCCTACTGCCCAATAAATTCACCTCCAACTTTACCCCTCTCTCCCCCACAACCTGCCCTCAGGAAATACTATCAAATATAACTCCTCCTACTATCAACAGGGAGCAGGTCATTAATGCTATATCTAAGCCCATGAACACTGTATCTATGGGCCCAGACAATATCCTAGTATACCTTCTAAATAGCATAACACTTGATCTATCATGACCTCTGGAATTGTTATTTAACTGTAACCTTCAAACAAGTTTCATGCTTAATGAATGTAGAACAGCAACAGTCATCCCTCTGAACAAAGGCGGGCCATCTACAGACCCTGGAAACTACAGACCCGTAAGTCTCACTAGTCTCATATGCAAAGCCATGGAAATAATTATCATGGAAATGATCAATAATGACACAGGAAATCTCCATACACTAGACCCAACCCAATTTGGTTTCACCAAGGGCAGCCCAAGCCTGTTCAAACTGATGGACTTCTTTGAGAAGGTTACCAAAGCAATGGATGAAGGCAAAATGGTTCACACTGCCTATCTTGACCTGGCCAAAGCATTTCATACAGTACCCCACTCAAGCATTGTTGACAAACTTAAGAGGTTAGGCATAAACCCTTATATAACCCAGTAGATAGCCAGATGGCTGACAGAAAGGATCCAGGAAGTTAGATGTGGAGTCCACCTCTACAAAGAGGCCAGTCACAAGCAAAACCCCTCAGGGATTGGTCCTAGGACTGATCCTTTTTGGCATTTACTTATCTGAAGTCAAGGCCAATGTCAATGGCCTCTGGATGACTAAATTTGCAGGTGATTGCAAATTAGAAGATGTCAAAAAATCTCCTACTAACACAAATATTCTCCAGGAAAGGCTGACACAGACACACAACTGGTGCCAGAGCCATGGGCTGAAACCAAATGTCAAGAAATGCATAATAGTATCCTTTGGGAAGTCATTTACCCCTGGTAACTATCATATTGACAACACACCCCTAAGAGCTGACCCAGAATGGAGGGACTTGGGGACACACATTCATAGTAATTTAGCTTTTGACCATCTCATGTGTACAATAGTGAGGAAATCATTCTATGTTGCACAACTTATAAACAAAGGCATTGCATATAGGTCCAAGGAAGTCATTGTTCCACTGTGGTTTTCATTCATCAGACATGTCATTGAGTATAATGCCCCATTTGGTATGTGCCTAACCAGGCATATTCAACAATTGGAACATCCACAAAGGTTTCTCACTAAAGAATACAGGACATAAGTAACATGTCCTATACACACCACCTTAAGGCTCTATCCCTGTATTCTGTCTCCTACAGGCTTTTGAAGGTAGATCTATGTCTGGCATACAGGGCATTGTCAGACCCCACTCTGATGGACCTCCTGCTTATCCACATAACAAACAGCACCAGAATTACCCAGCCTAAAGACTTAAATCTTTCCTGATATAAATAGGCCTTGCTGGAGAGATGGGTGTGAATCCCAGAGACTACCCCTTCTCTGGAACAGGCTCCCCATCCATGTAAAGCAAAGTTTCTCCCTAACCCAATTCAAGTGTAACTTGGACAATTGGATGGAGAACAGGAAATTCATCCCTGGTTTGGAACCTATGTCTCTAATGGACACAGGCAACCTGTAAATGATTAATCTCCCAGGTCCTGCTTGTAAATGTTTCACCTCCCAAGCCCCTGCTTACACTTATCAAGGGTGCCAGAAATTTGTCAGAGGGATGCATGGCTAGGCTTAAAAAGGCCCTTGTGGTAGTAACCCTAGTAAACATATATGAACCCGTAAACCTTTAGGGAGCAGAGCTTCTCTTTTATACTCATTGGCACTGCTCCCCAAGCACAGTCTGAGGCATTTGTTGCAACTGACTGCTTTGGAACAGGAGGGAGAATGAGATACCTGGATTCTGAGGAATTTGATATCTCCACCAGCTGATTCCCTTTTCTTGCAACCTCCAGCACTGGAATTTAAAAAGACAATGGTTCTTAATGCTGGGAGAAAAGAGGTTCCAGATACCATTGTATATTTCTCATATA
This sequence comes from Protopterus annectens, assembly GCF_019279795.1. Taxonomy (NCBI): domain Eukaryota; kingdom Metazoa; phylum Chordata; order Ceratodontiformes; family Protopteridae; genus Protopterus; species Protopterus annectens. Next base: position 99,086,361 of record NC_056744.1, on the reverse strand, counting down.
GAGTCTTGCAAGAGGTAACATGAGGATCATGGATGCCATGATACCCAGAATCCTGAGGTGTTCCATCACTTAGACAGAAGTCTGAGTGGAAAACCCTAGAATAAATCTAAATATAGATCTATTTTTTCCTCTAGAAGAAAAGTTCTTTGTACTGGAAATGTTGATACCCTGCAGCCTACAGTGGGCTATCACAGGAGCTTGAGACTTGTGAAGACTCTTTGCTCAGTGGGTAGCCCAAACGGTAAGGCAGAGAACTGTTAATATGACCAAAACACACAAAAAATGGCTCTATTTGCAGATGATATTATTTTATACCTGATAAAACCAGAAAAGGACATTTCAATGTTGTGGAACATTTTGAGACCGTTTCAGATCTTTTCAGGATACAAAATTAATGAAGCTAAAACGACAATAGCTGTAAAGTATGTACTCACATATGAATTGGTTCAGCAATATCCATATTTATGGGGCATGGTAAGATGAAGTACCTAGGAATATGGGTTAAAAAGGATTGTGGTGTGGCAGCTAAGGATATGTGGGAAGAGCCTAAACAAAAGATAATACAAAAACTGGGAAATTGGAAGATCTGTTATATGGATATGGATAGCAAGATACAAGTAGTTAAAATGTTTTTATTCCCTTTGGTTTTATACACAGGTCAGAAATATGTTTATTAACCAGAGGATAGGTTGTGGATAGCAATTAATAAAGACCAGAATGATTTTATCTGGGGGGAAGACAGCAAGAGTCAAGTGGGATAAACTGATTCTCCCAACAGAACAAGGCCATTTGGGATTATCCAAGTTGAAGGGGTATTTCAGAGCTACACAGTTAGGGCTCCAACACATAGCACGAGCAGAAAGCTATAATTCAAAGTGGAAAGGGATGATGATGAAACAGGGGGGAAGCTGAAGAAACAAGGAAATACTGAGATTTTAATGCAGATCCTGAAGGAGAATAACAGTAACATACAGAATATTATATTCATAAAGTAGCAGAAAATATTCTAAGAACTAAGCCAACACAGGAATGGAGAAGAGAGATTCTGTCAATAGAGATGACTGCAATTAGGAATACAGATAATAGGCAAGAGGGGACTAGAATTTATTGGCAAAACTGGCCAAAGAACCAAGGTATTTGGAGCAAATAATTAGGGAGGGAAAGGTAATAGAATAGGAAGAGGCCAAAAATGTATTTGGACTGCAGGCTAGAGATTGCTGTCACTATCAAGAATTGAGATCAGAGTATAGGCAATGAGAAAGAAATAGGGGAATCCTATGTGAAAGACCAACAGTGATAGAGTTTTAATATAATCTAGAACTTAGAATTTAGAACAGAAGCTCTTGTTTAAAAAGGAATAGTTAGTAGAGCATACAAAATATTGCATGATAGCTATAAGAATCAATCAGCAGAAATTTGAAAGGATTGGGACGAGACTAGATAAGCAATTCACAAAGAAGCAGTGGGGGATATATGTATGTCTCCCAAATATGCAACAATGTTTAGAAGATTTAGGATCTTTGCTTGGAAGTGCTTACATAGGTAGTTTTACATCTCAAGTAGACTCCAAACAAATTTTCTGAGGTAGACAGCAAATGTTGGAGGTGTGATAGGGAAGAAAGAGGTAATTGGGAACGTATTTTCTGGGCGTGTAATGAGTTGGCAGACTTTAAAGATTCCCTGCAGACTACTCTGTCAGAAATACTGGGTGAGGAACTTGGTGTAACTAAGGATATTATTTGAGGTAAGATACAAACTCAGAATTGCCAAGACATAGTAAGGCCTTGCTGAGTCCAATTATGGTTGCTGCCAAAAAAGCAATTACTAGAAAATTGAAATTAAAGTCTAAATCAGCTGTACTAGAAGTAGTGAATATAGTAACAAATCAGATCTTTAGAAAAGGGTAGGAGCAAATTATATAGAAAAATGGGAAATGTGGGAACAATACGCAGAGGGGGAATGTGGTTTAAAAGAATGCAGGATTTGAATGAGCTATGTAATGTTTGACTGACAATGACTGGATAAATTATATATGATGTATAATGTTTGTAACAAAAATTATGTCAATATGGTTTGTTTTAATTTATATAAATGTATGATTGCTTTTGTCATAAGTGATAGTTTATTAAAGATGTATCTTGTTTAAAAAAAAGAAACACCTGAAATCTGGATGAACAAGAATGTGATGATATGCATCTTTTAAATTTAAAGTTACTAGAAAACTGAAATAAGGAAGGAGGGATAACAGGTTCTGATGTGAAACTTTTTGATCTCGGGCATTATCACATATTGGTTCAGGAAAGAATGATCCAGAACTTATCACCTATAATTTTATTTCATTGGCACTTAAAACATTCATGAGTAAAATATCACAGTCACCATATACGCTGTTCCAAACGGCAATAAAACGTCTTCACTGTAAAAGCAACAAGATATTCTTCCACCAAATAATCCAGGAACAAGTTGTAAAACAAACAGTCACTTTTATTATGGAACAAAAGTAAGCGCTTTCGCCAACAGGCTTCTTCAGACTTAGATAAAGAATTACAACTAAGAAAGCTCTTAAAAGAACTGTCATTTGTCCTGATTGGTTGCAGAATCAGCAAAATTGCGCTTAAAAATTTAAAGTAAAACACACAAAATTAGTCATACAAATCCATCTGAATGCTCAATTCACTAAAACGAGCATTTGCATAACAGATAGCCACATTATATAACAAACAGATCACAACACAGATACATATTAAAAAATACTAAAGTAAAAGAATGTGCAACTTCATAGATTATTATTAAATAATAAACTAAAAACAGTGCAAAGCAACATAAATAATAGATCGATTCACAACCTACCTAAAATCTCTAATCAGTGTTCAAAACTCAGCACTTACATCAGACTAAAGTAGCTGTGTAAATATTACCTACTGTCTCATATGCAGGATATACCATCTGAGTGCATCACTAAAACATTCATACTGAATTTATTTATGCTTAGTAAAGAACTAGCTTCCAACTCTATATACACACAAATGTTGTTAAAACAACATCATTACAGACTCAATTTACATCTAACAAAATAAACTACATGTTTGGGATAGACATGGTATCTTTACTTATGTCTGCGTAACTTCCTCTTTTTGAGAAAAGGTTTAATTTGGACCTTGTCATTGAGGCCAGGTGGTTCGTCAGCTCGCCATCTGATTATCCACCTTGTCTCCTGTTCCAAGGTTCGATTTACAATGTCACCACCTCTAAAACCTTGTGTAATTCTCTGGATGACAAAAAAGCTAAACATATGTTCTATTCCAGTTAATTTATTATGTTTAGCTAAAGCGTTCATATCTGAGCCTATCCTAATCTGGTAACAATGCTCCCTTATACGTTCCTTTAAAGTGCGGTTCGTCTTCCCAATATAATAAGCAGGGCAAGAATTACAGACTGCAAGGTATATAACATTATTGCTCACGCAACTTGTATTAGTGTGAAAGTAGTAACTACGACCTGTGATCGGATGTTTAAAAGAGGTGTCTGTGTTAATAAATTGACACTGTTTACATTTTCCACAGGGCTTTGTATTAACATCCGAATCAACCTCCTGCTTATTATATGAAACATATCTAGGTCTACATAGAAGGCTCTTCAAGTTAGGGTGATTTTTATAGGTCACTTTAGGCTTAGGTCCTATAATTTTACTTAATTCTCTATCTGAACTCAAGATATCCCAATGCTTCTCCATAAGCCCTTTCACTCTCATACTAACCTGACTAAATGTTAAAGTCGCTCTCACTTCATTTGAAGAGCCAATATTTGCACTCTGTATATCTATTTGATCCATAAAATATGGTCTCGCTCTATTCGATCTTAATGAATCTACAGTTATAATTGTTTCATCTATATCTTTTTCACAGTAACCCCTCTCTATAAATCGCTCTTTAAGGTCCTATATTCCTGATTTGTAACATTGCTCATCTGGATTAAGTCTGGACATTCTCATAAATTGACCTTTTAGAACATTTCTGAATACATAAAGTGGATGCATACTTTGTCTATGCACCAAACTATTCCTATGGCATCCTTTCCTATATACGGAAGTATTTAATATTCATGAGTAAAACCCTTCCCCTAAATGATGAGAAGAAACAGTTTTTGTTGCCCCATGAGACAGCATATGCTGTAACACTGAAGGAAAGAGAAGAGTCTGGTCTGGTCTGGTAGATGAGGAGGAATATCCTGGAAGGGAGGAAGTTTTTCCCACAGCCATTGGTAGTCTAGGTAGATCACACTCAAGACTCATTTGTTTGAAACAATCTGTTGTCAAAGAGAGAAATGGAGATTCAGACTTCCTGGACTGATGGGGGTAGGGTGCCATTTTGGGGGCCCTTCATATAGTTATTCTAACTTATCTGACTGTCCATTGCTGTGGGGGAGGGGTTCCTGCAACCTGTCTGCCTCTCCTTTTTAAATGTCTACTTACCAGCATTCTGTTCACATTATTTCTTCTGGTTTTTGCCTAAATTAAGTAAGGAAACAAAGAATCCATTGGAAAACCTACAGAAGAAAAATCTGAGAGATTTCCTGAATCATCTTTCCTCTTTCATCATACTTTTTGATAACCTCTGCAGCAGAAAGTCAATAAACTAAATTTGTATTCAAGGGAGAATTTACAGAGTAATAAGTACATTTTAACAACATATAGTTACTTGAGACATTGAAAAACTAAACTACAAAATGCAGAGTTTTCCTTACAAGAACCAACTGATAGCAAAACATTCTGTATACTTTCACAATTCATCATACAAGCTTAATTGTTTAGAATTCTAAACATCAAAAATTGGAGAAGGATGCAGTTTTTTATCAACATCTTTCCCATCCTTATCAGAAGGAGAAGGAAAAGGATTAGCATTAACAAAATGTTTCTCAGCAGTTGGATTTACTACAGTTATAGCTGTTTAGTGAGGGCTAGGACTGGTGTATAAAATATAAAAGACTGAGGAACTTTATGCAAGCTATGTTTTCTCAAGGATAGCAGGTTGACTATCAGGGAAACTGCAAGGTGTGACAAAAACATCCTCCTATGCTGACAGAACTGGAGAAATAGGAGAAAGTTTTGGAAATTCCAGTTGTAAACAAATCAAAATATTTTCTTAGGGACTGGGATACTTCAGTATTCTCCAACTGAAATCTTTGGTTCATCCTGGAAATAATCTCAGAGAAAGAGAATCTCTCACAGGGAGAATCAGATACCACTCTTTCTTTAGAAACTGAACAAGAAACTTGAGGAGAAAAAAATGATTTGTCCCTTCAAAAAACCCTACAGATTCCATTTCTTGAACCTCCTCAGGAAAAGAGAAATCCCTTTTTCTTTTACCAGAAATTGTTTTACAAGAAGGGTCAAGAAGCCTGCACAAGACATTGAGCCAAGCCCAATAAATTACTCCTGTCCAGAGTAACTGACACAGGAAAAGATCAAGATTTAGTTTTCTGTTTCTTTTTGACAGGAAATTGTGAAAAAAACAGAAACAGTATTGCCAGCAGCAGCTTCCCCATGGATGGGTACAACATTCTGGCTAAGCAGTGGCACATACTCTGTCCCTTCTCCCATGACTGACAAGTGTGGCTCTTACTTGCCCACTAAAGGGACCTAAATGGCCACAGATAATGTGGCTAACCCCTGGTCCATGGCAGCTGCATGACCTCCACCAAAGGGATCCGAAGAAAAAGATGACTGGTTTGAGGAACCATTTATGGCCACACCAGAGTCATCCACCTCCCTCTGAAAAAGGGACTAGTACTTTATTCCATGGTTAAGCAAAAAATAGTGCTTGATTCCCAAGAAATCAGCAAAAGGCAGTTTAAACACTTTCTTCAAAAAAGTAAAATAAACACAGTCATGCCACAGCAAAGGTTATCAAATATTTACTACAAAATGTTTAGAAGTACTTAAAAGTCATGAGCCCGTCATACAAATACTTTTCTCTAGATTAGAAGTGCATGCTTTTCAGAAAAAGTTAGCTTTCACAAGTAAAAAAGTAACGTGGAAGTGTTATTTTCCTGAAGGTAACTTACTTGCCCAGCAACAGAAGAAGGTTAGCCAACTTTCAGTCTTTGAAAGCCCATAGAGGAGAGCTATGCTCGGTGGGACAAAAGCTCTGAAGAGCTTATCACTCAAACTTGACTTTTTATTCAGCTCAGCTTGAGCTGACTAATGGTTAGGGCATGTGTAATGATAAATATACAACCTTGAGTTTGTATTTATATGCTTCTTACTCCAAGATGAGTAAGTTCTCTGTGCTACACTCCTAGAAATACGCTTCTGAGTGTAATCTGGAGTATTAGTAATTAAGGACAGGTTTTTGGGAAGAGGTAATAAAGGAAAATAGAGGAACAGTGATAATTACTAGATCCTCCACTCAAAACTTCTTTGTCAACATGGGTAAAAAGGTAAGACTAACTTGTACTGACTGGCCGTTCACACTCCATATGTTTCTCACATAAGCACTAGATTTTTTCCTATGATGCACTCTTGCATGAGGGACCATTAATATAAAGATGACATTTGTCACAGTATCTTCAAGCAGTTTAAAGTTTATTTATTGTTAACCTGGAGCATTTCATGATCTTTTCTACCCTATCCACAGAAGCATAGCTCTCAGGAAATTGGGACAAAGCATAAAATAATGGTGGGACAAAGGCTGAAAAATAGGGACAGATTTTAAATATTGCTCTTAGAAACTTAGAACGTCTCTAGAATAACATATTTGTGTTAGTATGCATTTTCTAAAGGATATGAAGTCTGAACCTGAAATGAATGTCATTATTTAGTGACTTCAGTCTCACTAATCTGCCAGAAAATCACAAATTTTATGAGAAGCACACTAAAAATATAAGGCAAAAATCTGGGCATTCTGTGAAAATCTGGGCAGTTGAGGTATATGCATTGAAGAGAGAGAGGTATACTGCAAGTCTTTATGTTCCCAATAATCTGCAGAAATATTTTCTTTGAGGGGATAATACATACGACTCCTGCAATTATGAGACTGCATTCAGATCCTGGAAAGATAAGAAACTGTGAAGCAGTGCAGACTGTTAGGCCTTCGGAATTTCTGTACGAATTGGGCAGTCATCCAAATAAGGATGAATATGAATTGTCTTCATGCTCAAATGGGAAAAATGGAGTTAGACATTATGTGAAAACCATGGGCACAGTACAAAGGTCAAAAAGCAAAGAAGTAAACTGAAAATGGCAGCGCTTAACAGTAAGACTAGAAATGTTCAGGTAGGACTTCCAAGACTAGAGTGTAAAATAGGTATTTTGCATTTAAAGAGTCAACAAAAATGTATCCTGCTGCAGTAGAGGTAAGGTCTGCAGAGTTAGAATCTTTTAACTTTTTCTTTGGTTTTATAAACTTGCTCAGACCTGAGAGGGCCAGAATGGCGTTTGGATTGTTTTTGTTTTTAAGGAACCTGGAAACATTTGAAATAAAGCTTTCTTCCTTTTGGAACCATTTTTATTACCTGAATTTGCAAATCATTTTGTAAAACTAAGTTTGCCATGGCAAGCTGATGTTTTGTGGTAGAAGAGCCAATGCTGAATAAATGTATTGTTGCAAAAATTTGTATAGTACTCTTCTGACACTGCCTCTCCTACCTGCTCAGATGTTATCTACACCCTTTCTAAGAAAAGATAGTGTTGTGCCTCCTGTTTGCACTGCATGGTGAAAGGCAGGGAACAAGTGGTGATAACTCTGTATCCCATAACTGCCAGGGCAGTAAGCTGTCTTACAGAGAAGGGTTCCCTACTGTTCATGTCACCTTCCCAAAGATGCTGGCTGTTTTCTTTCAAACTGCTTTTAAGTTGCTCCTATCTGATCCTCTTTGGGTAAAAATGGACAGTTTTTAGTATGGTCATTTCTGCAGCATTTTTAAAATGAGGTGTGAAATATTTGTTCAGCATCTCTGCATAGTTTTATCATTTCCTTCTAACTGATGCAAAACAGTATGTGATGAAGTGCTTAGACAAAGGTTTATCAAGAGTTACATTTGTCACTTTGGCTTTAATATCCACTGTAAATGTCTGGAGTTCTAAGCCGTGCACGCCTTATTATCACAGAACAATAAGTAGCAGCTCAAGTGCAGGCATTCACTTTGTCATATCTGCATTTGACCATATGTGACCCAGCCTTGTCAGCTGTTTCAGTTAACATAGCCATCATCAAAGGGAGGCATTTGACATCTCTTTATTAAGTTCATGAATATGAGGATATTAGGCTGGTACTATACCACAATGAGTAAGGTAATCAATAGCCCTAATACACACTATAACTAAACATATATCCTCTTTCCAAATCTATCAAGCACCCTATTTTCTTTGTCAGATGAAAAGTTCTCAATCCCTGGATGATGCTGCACCTTTGTGGAAATTCAAGTTCTTTTGTAGCACGTTCAGTGGGTCTATATTATAACATCGAAGTCTTAAAACTTTGAATGTTATAATAGCGACCCAAACTTTGAATGTTATAATATCGACCCCTATTTGGCCAACATTTGAAATAGCGAAGCTGCAGAACACCGAATATTGCTGGCACCTGTTTCACCTCCCCAAGCCCCTGCTTACACTTATCAAGGGTGCCAGAAATTTGTCAGAGGGATGCATGGCTAGGCTTAAAAAGGCCCTTGTGGTAGTAACCCTAGTAAACATATATGAACCCGTAAACCTTTAGGGAGCAGAGCTTCTCTTTTATACTCATTGGCACTGCTCCCCAAGCACAGTCTGAGGCATTTGTTGCAACTGACTGCTTTGGAACAGGAGGGAGAATGAGATACCTGGATTCTGAGGAATTTGGTATCTCCACCAGCTGATTCCCTTTTCTTGCGACCTCCAGCACTGGAATTTAAAAAGACAATGGTTCTTAATGCTGGGAGCAAAGAGGTTCCAGATACCATTGTATATTTCTCATATAGAGTCTTGCAAGAGGTAACATGAGGATCATGGATGCCATGATACCCAGAATCCTGAGGTGTTCCATCACTTAGACAGAAGTCTGAGTGGAAAACCCTAGAATAAATCTAAATATAGATCTATTTTTTCCTCTAGAAGAAAAGTTCTTTGTACTGGAAATGTTGATACCCTGCAGCCTACAGTGGACTATCACAGGAGCTTGAGACTTGTGAAGACTCTTTGCTCAGTGGGTAGCCCAAACGGTAAGGCAGAGAACTGTTAATATGACCAAAACACACAAAAAATGGCTCTATTTGCAGATGATATTATTTTATACCTGATTAAACCAGAAAAGGACATTTCAATGTTGTGAACATTTTGAGTCAGTTTCAGATTTATTCAGGATACAAAATTAATGAAGCTAAAACGACAATAGCTGTAAAGTATGTACTCACATATGAATTGGTTCAGCAATATCCATATTTATGGGGCATGGTAAGATGAAGTACCTAGGAATATGGGTTAAAAAGGATTTTGGTGTGGCAGCTAAGGATATGTGGGAAGAGCCTAAACAAAAGATAATACAAAAACTGGGAAATTGGAAGATCTGTTATATGGATATGGATAGCAAGATACAAGTAGTTAAAATGTTTTTATTCCCTTTGGTTTTATACACAGGTCAGAAATATGTTTATTAACCAGAGGATAGGTTGTGGATAGCAATTAATAAAGACCAGAATATTGATTTTATCTGGGGGAAGACAGCAAGAGTCAAGTGGGATAAGCTCATTCTCCCAACTGAACAAGGTGATTTGGGATTACCCGATTTGAAGGGGTATTTCAGAGCTACACAGTTAGAGCTCCTACACATAGCACGAGCAGAAAGCTAGAATCCAAAGTGGAAAGGGATGATGATGCAACAGGGGGGAAGCTGAAGAAACAAGGAAATACTGAGATTTTAATGCAGATCCTGAAGGAGAATAACAGTAACATACAGAATATTATATTCATAAAGTAGCAGAAAATATTCTAAGAACTAAGCCAACACAGGAATGGAGAAGAGAGATTCTGTCAATAGAGATGACTGCAATTAGGAATACAGATAATAGGCAAGAGGGGACTAGAATTTATTGGCAAAACTGGCCAAAGAACCAAGGTATTTGGAGCAAATAATTAGGGAGGGAAAGGTAATAGAATAGGAAGAGGCCAAAAATGTATTTGGACTGCAGGCTAGAGATTGCTGTCACTATCAAGAATTGAGATCAGAGTATAGGCAATGAGAAAGAAATAGGGGAATCCTACGTGAAAGACCAACAGTGATAGAGTTTTAATATAATCTAGAACTTAGAATTTAGAACAGAAGCTCTTGTTTAAAAAGGAATAGTTAGTAGAGCATACAAAATATTGCATGATAGCTATAAGAATCAATCAGCAGAAATTTGAAAGGATTGGGATGAGACTAGATAAGCAATTCACAAAGAAGCAGTGGGGGATATATGTATGTCTCCCAAATATGCAACAATGTTTAGAAGATTTAGGATCTTTGCTTGGAAGTGCTTACATAGGTAGTTTTACATCTCAAGTAGACTCCAAACAAATTTTCTGAGGTAGACAGCAAATGTTGGAGGTGTGATAGGGAAGAAAGAGGTAATTGGGAACGTATTTTCTGGGCGTGTAATGAGTTGGCAGACTTTAAAGATTCCCTGCAGACTACTCTGTCAGAAATACTGGGTGAGGAACTTGGTGTAACTAAGGATATTATTTGAGGTAAGATACAAACTCAGAATTGCCAAGACATAGTAAGGCCTTGCTGAGTCCAATTATGGTTGCTGCCAAAAAAGCAATTACTAGAAAATTGAAATTAAAGTCTAAATCAGCTGTACTAGAAGTAGTGAATATAGTAACAAATCAGATCTTTAGAAAAGGGTAGGAGCAAATTATATAGAAAAATGGGAAATGTGGGAACAATACGCAGAGGGGGAATGTGGTTTAAAAGAATGCAGGATTTGAATGAGCTATGTAATGTTTGACTGACAATGACTGGATAAATTATATATGATGTATAATGTTTGTAACTAAAATTATGTCAATATGGTTTGTTTTAATTTATATAAATGTATGATTGCTTTTGTCATAAGTGATAGTTTAATAAAGATGTATCTTGTTTAAAAAAAAGAAACACCTGAAATCTGGATGAACAAGAATGTGATGATATGCATCTTTTAAATTTAAAGTTACTAGAAAACTGAAATAAGGAAGGAGGGGTAACAGGTTCTGATGTGAAACTTTTTGATCTCGGGCATTATCACATATTGGTTCAGGAAAGAATGATCCAGAACTAATCACCTATAATTTTATTTCATTGGCACTTAAAACATTCATGAGTAAAACCCTTCCCCTAAATGATGAGAAGAAACAGTTTTTGTTGCCCCATGAGACAGCATATGCTGTAACACTGAAGGAAAGAGAAGAGTCTGGTCTGGTCTGGTAGATGAGGAGGAATATTCACTAGTAGAACTGTGAATTGTTTTACAACTTTGAAAACTGTAATCTACTTAGTATTGCCATACAGACAGGGTCAAAAGCTAAGCGTACCGTTGATTGACTAACAGTTTTAAAAGCTGTAAAATACTTTTGGTCTGACTCTTTTTTGACATGATGTGTTTTGCAGGTTTTAAAACTGTTACCAGTTCCTGCTGCTGTTCCATGGTGGATGCTATATATTCTTTATTGTGAGTCTAGAGCATATACGCTCTGAAAGGTATAGGGAAAAACCCTCTGAAAAGTATAGGAAAATCATTATGCACACCTTTCATGTCACAGAAGTGCATAAGAAGGTTCATGTTTTCCCTAATTTCAGAACATAGAAAGTCAAAAATATAACCCTGGAGAAAAAAATCTACATTGAGAGTACTTAACAAGCAGTCATAATTGGAAGCTATAAGCCTTTGTAGCAGACTGAGCTTCAGATGCTCCAATATACTTCTAGTTATATAGGTGAAAAAAGTGTAGTAGTAGGAGTGTGAATTGTTTTAGAGTTTTGAAAACTGTAAACTACTTAGTATTGCCATGCAGACAGAGGTCAAAAGTTAAGTGTACCATTGATCGATTAACAGTTTTAAAAGTTGTAAAATACTTTGATCTGACTCTTTTTCTGACATGACTTGTTTTACATTTTTTAAAACTGTTACCAGTTCCTGCTGCTGTTCCATGGTGGATGCTGTATATTCTTTATTTATTGTGAGACTAGAGCATATAGGGTCTGAAAAGTGTAGGCAAAACCCTCTAAAAAGTATAGGCAAACCATTATGCACACCTTTCATGTCATAGAAGTGCATAAGAAGGTCAGTTTTTTTTTCTGATTTCAGAACATAGAGAGTCATAAATATAACCCTGGTGCAAAAAGCTGTGTGAGTAAATACGAGTGTAGACAAAGCCAATAAATAAATAAATAAAATGTGCTGTCCTTCGAAATAAATCTTCCAAGCTCAATAAACCATGGAAGCAAGTAGTTGTCAAGTAAACATCAACTTGTCAGGACATCAGAAGAAATACTCTTGAGTACACCTTTTTGTTTCCTTTCATGACATAATCTTTATTAAGTCAACCCTTTCATATGGATCAGTGGTAGTAGGCAGATGAGCATTGTACATTTTTTTTGGCTTGGTCTAGGCTTGTATTTACCCACACAGCTTTTTGCTCCAGGGTTGTATTTCTGACTTTTTAAGGACATTTAAGCCTAAAAGATGACCTACCCAGTTCCTCTTAGGCTATAAATACTTGCCTGACAAAAGGGGTACCCTCGGTTTTAAACTTTTACTGTGATTTTAGAATATAATCAGTGTGCTCCATGCACTGCATTATTATTATTATTATTAGTTTTCCTGCAAAAGAATGACAATGTAAATAAAACAGAAGATTAAAATAACTTAGATATGGGTAAAATCAAAATTAAATGAAATTATTTTTCAAAACAGAGCCCACAGGTAGGTTTAAACAGACCCTATAATATAGGAGGTACTTAAGGGACTTTCTACAGAAACACACCTGAATCAAGT
>NC_056744.1:99065868-99068368 GCF_019279795.1 Protopterus annectens | reverse complement strand
AGAGTTGTATGAAAGGTTGGACACTAAGGATGGAGAAAAGGACCTGTACCGATTGGCTAGACAGAGGGACTGATCTAGGAAAGATGTGCAGCAGGTAAAGGTGATAAAGGATAATGAGGGAAACATACTCACAAGCGAGGAGAGTGTGTTGAGGAGATGGAAAGAGTACTTTGAGGGGGTTGATGAATGAAGAGAGTGAGAGGGAGAGAAGGTTGGATGATTTAGGGATAGTGAATCATGAAGTACAATGGATTAGCAAGGAGGAAGTAAGGATAGCTATGAAGAGGATGAAGAATGGAAAGGCTGTTGGCCCAGATGACATACCTGTGGAAGCATGGAGGTGTTTAGGTGAAATGGCAGTGGTGTTTTTAACCAGATTGTTTAAATGAAATCTTGGAAAGTGAGAGGATGCCTGAGGAATGGAGAAAAAGTGTTTTGGTACCGATTTTTAAGAATAAGGGTGATGTGCAGAGCTGTAGTAACGACAGAGGGATTAAATTGATCAGTCACAGCATGAAGTTATGGGTAAGAGTAGTGGAAGCAAGGTTAAGAAGGGATGTGATGATTAGTGATCAGCAGTATGGTTTCATGCCAGGAAAGAGCACTACAGATGCAATCTTTGCTCTGAGAGTGTTGATGGAGAAGTACAGAGAATGTCGGAAGGAGTTGCATTGTGTTTTTGTTTACTTAGAGAAAGCATATGACAGGGTGCCTAGAGAGGAGTTGTGGTATTGTATGAGGAAGTCAGGAGTGTCAGAAAAGTATGTAAGAGTGGTACAGGATATGTACGAGGGTAGTGTGACAGCGGTGAGGTCTGCGGTGGGAGTGACGGATGCGTTTAAGGTGGAGGTGGGGTTACATCAAGGATCAGCTCTGAGCCCTTTCTTATTTGCAATGGTGATGGACAGGTTGACAGGCGAGATCAGACAGGAGTCCCCGTGTACTATGATGTTTGCAGATGACATTGTGATCTGTAGTGAGAGTAGGGAACAGGTGGAGGAGACCCTGGAGAGATGGAGATATGCTCTAGAGAGAAGAGGAATGAAGGTCAGCAGGACTAAGACAGAATATATGTGTGTGAATGAGAGGGAGGATAGAGGAATGGTGAGGATGCAAGGAGTAGAGGTGGCGAAGGTGGATGAGTTTAAATACTTGGGGTCAATAGTTCAGAGTAACGGTGAGTGTGGAAGAGAGGTGAAGAAGAGAGTCAGGAGTGATTTGTGACAGATGAGTACCTGTAAGAGTGAAAGGGAAGGTCTACAAGAGGGTAGTGAGACCAGCTATGTTATATGGGTTGGAGACAGTGGCATTGACAAAAAGGCAGGAGTTTGAGCTGGATGTGGCAGAATTAAAGATGTTAAGATTTGCACTGGGTGTGACAAGGGTGGACAGGATTAGGAATAAGTATATTAGAGGGTCAGCCCAGGTTGGAAGGTTTGGAGACAAAGCCAGAGGCACGATTATGTTGGTTTGGACATGTGCTGAGGAGGGATGCTGAGTATATTGGGAAAAAGATGCTAAGGATGAAGCTACCAGGTAACAGGGAAAGAGGAAGGCCTAAGATAAGGTTTATGGATGTGGTGAGAGAGGACATGCAGGTGGTTGGTGTGACAAGCAAGATGCAGAGGACAGGAAGAAATGGAAACAGGTGATCTGCTGTGGTGACCCCTAACGGGAACAGCCGAAAGAAGATGATGATATACATATATATATATATATATATATATATATATATATATATATATATATATGTCTGTGTGTCTAGGACTATTCACTGAAAGCACATTTCACTGAAACACATTTGACTGTGCACAATTCACTGAAAGCTCAATGCATTGAAAACACAATTCACTGAAACACATTTCACTGAAAGTTATATATATGGCCATTTCCCCACTGTTGTGCGACTCTGGAGTTAGTATATATAGTAAGGTGGGTGGGGGGAATAGCCCCACAGCCTATTTTAAATATTTTGAACTATATACATAGATACTTGCAATTCCAATAAATTACTCTTTTCTGAACTTAATATATATCCAAAATATGTGGGGGGGTATGCCACCCCCCCTTTACTATATATACTAACTCCAGGGTCACACAACAGTGGGGAAAAGGCCATATATAACTTTTAGTGAAATGTGTTTCAGTAAATTGAGTTTTCAGTGAATTGAGCTTTCAGTGATTCGTGCACAGTCATTTGACTTTCAGCGAAATGTGCTTTCAGTGAATAGTCCTAGACCCATATATATATATATATATATATATATATATATATATATATATATATATATATGTAAAGGAGTCCTGCAGTTTGTCAAGCCTTGTTTCAACAACACTATAACTTGGTGAGCTTAACCTATTGACTGCATCCCACTGATTTTTAGAAGGGAGTGCTAACAGACCTTTAACCTTGAGGGACCCATGTTTGAGCTCATTTATAGGTCGTGCAAATGGGAGTTTTATTAAGTTTTTGATATTTGATGTTTACCTGAAGGTAAGT